>NC_053026.1:465132197-465432197 GCF_003073215.2 Triticum urartu | reverse complement strand
TCTATCTCACACAAACCCGAAAAACCAACTCAAGCACGAGTTCCAGCCACTTTTGCTATGATTTTCGATCTCCTTGCTCAAAGCACCTCTCGCAAAACTGCTTGGGGAGATTGTTCCTTGGTATGCGAGTCCTCCATTGGTCCAATTAGATTTTGTTCTAGTGCTTTATTATTTGCAAATTTGTGCTACATAGTTGACCATGTTCTTGAGCTTGCATGTCAAATTTATATGGTTCCAAGTAGTTCTAATGCTTGATATAGGCTCTAGGCACTTGTAGGAGTAGTTGCTATCAATATTATTGAAGTTGGTTCACTTTTGTTCGAAGTTACTAAAAATTTCAGAATTTTTCAAAGAAAAACAATATGTTTAGGAAGATGTTCCAAGGTGGTTCCTCTAAGAAGCAAGGACCCAGGATTGCTATGCGTGATGCTAACGAGGATCCACCAAGAGACGCTCCAGTACGGCCCTGCGAATGGCCGTCGGAAAATTTTATGGACCGTGCGGGAATTAAAGAAGAGTTCAAAGCATATTTGCGCAATGCCGGTCTTGAGGATTTTGAGGCTAACAAATGCCCCTAGTATCATGATCTGACAAGTTCATTTGTGAGGAGGTTTGAGTATTCATCATCGCGTAATTCTCCTTCAGTCATGTTTGATCTTTATGACAAATCTTATACCATGGACCTAGAGGATTTCACTTCTGCTTGCGAACTCCCATCATAGGGCAGTATTAGGGATCCCCCTAAATCTGAATTTAGAAACTTTCTTGCTAGTATAACTGTGGGGGAATCCAGAGACATAACGCAGGCTACCATAGGGAGCATTCACTTTCCTGCTATACATTATTTTGCTCTCTTGATCGGTAGATGCATAAATGCTAAGGATGAAGCATGTCACATGTGTGTCCCTGATCTTAGCATTCTTAGGAGTGCTGTGTTAGGAGACCAATCTTATCATATGGGAACCATTGTAGCTCATAGGTTGCATCATAATAGACATAATGGAGATTTCTTTGGAGGAATTTATGCAACCCGCTTAGCTCATTTTCTTGAAATAGACATTCGTGAGGGTGATATGGAGTTGCCTCCTGCATATTTAGATTATAACTCTATGGCATCGCACCAGTTTGTCGAGAGGCCTGAATCACCTCTCTTATATCGCTTAATTTTTGATAAACGACGTGTTTTCTGTATTACTCTCCCTGCTCCTGCCTTCTTTAATTCACAGACAAAAGGAAGATAAGTTATTACCAGAGAGGAGGCAGAAGAGTACGAGAGGAGAGCGGAGGCAGCCCAACTCCACGTTGCAGCTCAGCAGGCGATAACCGCTGCACAACAGTATGATCCCAACTATTCCTCCTCATCACAGTATGACCCCAACAACTATTATTATGGATATCCGCCAGGCCAGCCGTGGCCATAGACCAACTTAGGCTAAAATCCTAAGCTTGGGGGAGTACGTATTTCTCACCGACATTACATTTATATTCACACACACTCATTGCTAGACGTCGGTGCTCATACTTTTTCACTGTAACATCCATGCTAGTTTAGTTTCCTTTTCCTGCTATCTTCTTGTGTGTTTGTTAAACCTTAAGAAAAAAAATTAGTAGTAGTTTATTTTTCTGCTGTAGTAGTAATAACTAAAAAGAAAACCCAAAAATATTTCCCGTTCTTCTTTTGCTTGTTGGGAGCTTTCCCGTGTAAATAGTTTTATTTCTTTTCTTTTCTTTGGGGGTCAGTAGGAGAAGACCATAATTAAATTGTTGAAGTGGCTCTTATATGCATTATTGTTGATTTAACCCAAAGAACATATTGCCTTGTCTTCTCCTGTTTATTCAATGCTCGCAGATTCCAGCTTAGTCCAATGCACGTGCACTCTTATTATTATTCACACCGCTCGATCGTGCAAGTGAAAGGCAATTATGATGATATATGATGGACTGACTGAGATGAGAAAAGCTGGTATGAACTCGATCTCTTTTGTTTTTGTAAATATGATCAGTCCCTCTGTCGGGGGTTGGGTGCGACATATGCCAAAGGATGGCTTATCATGGTGGGGGCGAGTAGAACGTCGTCGGTGCCTAGAAACGGGATGAGGCGTAGACATGCACGCCGGCGAATCTTACCCAGCTTCAGGGCTCTCCGGGGAGATAATACCCCTACTGCCGCTCTATGGGGTCTCCGCATGATCACTATGGCAAAGTGTTTACACGATTGCTCCTTGAGCTGTTTCCTGGAGGTAGGAGAGGGCAAGGATAGCTCTCTCCCTCCTATATGATCTGGTCTAGAGCTAATGGATTCCAACCCTTTGCATGGGTGCCCTGGGGGGTTTATATAGGCGTACCCCCCAGGGGTACGATGGTAATCCGGCTGGACGCGGGCTGTCGCGACCGGTTTTCCGGGTATAATTTTCTAGAAAAAGACCGTCGTGCTCATCAGCCCCAGGATTACTGTTAGCTAATGAGGCTTCAACTTGATACAGAAATTCCAAGCAAAATACAAAACATGTAGTACAAGACCATTCTGGCCTGTGAGTACAACAAATGGTTTCTAGTGGTTGAGGGCGGAAGCGGTTTGAGGATCAACAAGGTCTATGGGACTCCATTTCCCAATAGGAACAGCTGACCAGGTTAACTCCTATCTTCACGAGGCTGCTATCACCGTTGCTTAGGTTCCGGGGCTGTCATTGCGTCGCTCCGCTCCGTGCAAGAAAATCTGGCCAAGACAATAGCCAGGGACAAGCCAGTGAGTACTTTGAATGTACTAGCAAACATTATGAACACAGGTATAATATAACATTGATGTGCTGAAAATATTCATGATCATGACGTCAGTCACAAAAATAAATCTCTGATGCATGTAAGCAGGTTATTTATGAAAATGTAATAACATAATAATAATAAAAGGCACCGATCGGGCGTCTGGAGCGACACCACATAAAGGGCTTATAAAGGAAATGCCACAGTCGGAAGTCTTAGCGACACCACATAAAGAGCTTTAAAAGAAATGCCACAGTCGGGCGTCTGAGCGACACCACATAAAGGGCTTTAAAAGAAATGCCACAGTCGGGCGTCTGAGCGACACCACATAAAGGGCTTTAAAAGAAATGCCACAGTCGGGCGTCTGAGCGACACCACATAAAGGGCTTTAAAAGAAATGCCACAGTCGGGCGTCTGAGCGACACCACATAAAGGGCTTTAAAAGAAATGCCACAGTCGGGCGTCTGAGCGACACCACATAAAGGGCTTATAAAAGAAATGCCACAGTCGAGCGTCTGAGCGACACCACATAAAGGGCTTTAAAAGAAATGCCACAGTCGGGCGTCTGAGCGACACCACATAAAGGGCTTATAAAAGAAATGCCACAGTCGGGCGTCTGAGCGACACCACATAAAGGGCTTATAAAAGAAATGATCATGGTGAATATCCCGGAGGTAGAACCATCCCAGGGATACTCAATAATAATAATAATAATAATAATAACACGGGTTAGTCAACAATGATAATAATCATAATTATCAGAAATCACAGGTAGTAATTTCAGTTCCTGTTTAACAATTTCACCCCCGAAGACCAACTCTAAGACCGACACTTGACCCATCCCAGACTGTAATCCTTAACCATGGACACGGCTATTCGAATAGGTTTAATATCTCTGCAGAGGGTGTACTCTTTACCCACGAGTAATGGATTCCTTTAGTCCATCAGACTAATTCCGTCTATGGTCTTTTAATTGAAAACACACCTGTCTTGCACACACCAGCTTTTACTCGTGTCTGGAATCACCCATGACACCTGTTAAGCAAAACTCTAAGTGGGGAGGCTACAACCTCGTGTAGCATGGGATCAAATTTCTATCGCGCGCTCTAAGGGGTGCCCCCTTCTCGGTCCCAACCGGATACACCCATGCCCCGGACCAGGTGGCATGCCTACCGGCTACAACTGGTATCTTCCACCATGGCCTCTCTGTACGGTGTGTGCCAAGACAAGGGTTAACAACTTACTGAACCATACCCCACCTATGGTAGGGACCAGTGGCAGTACGAAACAAGTATGGGGGTTACCGGAACAAGACTCGATCTATGGCCGACTCAGGAGGCTTATGAGTTCCGTGCATGACATGTATATCAAATATATTTCAACCGACGAAATCACCACCCATTATACCTTACTATGCCATACCGGACATAACCGTCCTGACGGGGACCGGCGACAAGCTCACTCCTACCCAAGGCAGAGGCTTTCCCGGATTCCTTTCCAGCATGCATGCAAGGCACATGAGGATGCTTACCATCACAAGTATATTCATTTCCAACAGCGACGAAATCACTAATATGCATTCATGCAAATGATCGCATCATCACATAAAATAACGAGTTCTCCGAAATAAGGTGGTGTTATAATCGTGTCAACCAACACATCAAAAATATTATGCCGGGGTTCAAGATGCTTGCCTTCAAGGTGTGGAGAGGTGGGGGTGCTCTCCAAAACTTTTGAAAGTTTTCTTCCTCTCTCCAAAATCCTATTTTCAATAGATTTGAATTAACACGCAATTCCAAAACAGCACAAAAAAAGTTGTTTTAATTTTTTGAAATAAATCTTAAAATAAACTAGACAAAATTTGAGGAAGGTAGGAAAAAGAATCAGTTCATTTGGAGTTATATTTAAAAAGTTATAGGCAGTCAAAGTTGTGGTCAAAATCTGCTTTTAAAATAAAACAGAAAAGAAAACGTTTCAGAGGGGAATACGCTTTCACACAGAGGAGACGTACTTGAGCTTTTACGCCTCCACTTATCCAGCATGGACGGCGCGTGAGTCACTGACAGTGGGCCCGGGGGACCCACTGGTCAGGTTTGACTAGTCGGCCTCCCTCCTCTTCCTCTGCCCCGAGCGGAGGCGGGACTCCGGCGATGCTTGCCAGCGAACGGCGGCACCGTTCGGGAAACGGAGGTCACCCGCGGGCTCAGGGGATCGAGGCGGTCACTCCGGTAGTCGCTGCGGTCTCGGGGGTGGACGAAGCTGCCGGCGGCGAGCTCTGCAGCGGACGGTGGCCGTGGGCAAAGTGATTTTTCTCCCGCGGCGAGTCCCGGTCAAAATCGAGCAGGGGGAAGGATACACTAGGAGGAGAGGGAGTTCCTGGTGGAGAGAGTGGAGAGGAGGAGGCTCTGGTGGCACCGGAATGGCCGGGGCAGTGGCGGCGGCTGCAGTCGTCGGAGGTGGGGAAGAAGACCTCCCCGGGTCGATTAGCTGCCATGGAGGAACTAGGGGAGCATGTTGAGGCTGCCTCGCAAACAGAACGTGCTCGGGGGCCTCTCTTTATAGCACGTCCAAGTCGGTTCGCGGCGGCTGTGGATAAGTTCGCCGGCGAACCGCCCTACTGTGCTGCAGGGCGACGTGGCGGTGGCTGGTCGGCTCCAGGAGCTACCGACGAACGCTCCACTGTCCATGGAGGCGAGCTGGCGCGCTGTGGTGGTCGGGGCGGTGCCGACCATGGCAGGAGCGGGTGCGGCCGCGGGCGTGCCGCCAAGAGAGCTCTTGTGGCAGCGCTGTAGGGCGCCAGGGGGCTGTCGGGGCCTTTGGCGTGACGCGGCGAGAGGGAGAGGATCAGGATGAGCTCGGGGAAGTTTATCCAGGGCGTGCTGGCTCGGGCGCGAGCACGTGCAAAACGCGTGCTCTGCTCGCGCCCCGGGCGTGCACGGCATTTGTTCGACGAAATGCCAGGGCGACCAAAACTGCTAGACGGCTAATGCAAATCCACAGGCCTAGGTTAGAGACCGTTAGTAAGCCACTAGACAACTTGGTTAGGACAGGTGGGAAAGTTCACAACATCTTACAAACATGCCAAATCTGTTCATGCCCACAGGGTGTTTGTCAAAATGCCAGAGGCATCTAGGCAGTTCTTGGAGGGTCCAAAATCTCCAGATAGAAGTCTCTTTGGATGTACAAGAGGGTGGTGAGGTTAGTTTGTAAAAAGCACAAACTTGTTAGTGCAAGTTCTGCAAAACTACAGTTCTGGACAGGATATAAATGGCATCATTTCATGAACCAAAAACATTCCAATGGGTGCATGCTCCTGGACTTAGGGGTTTGGTAGGGCTGTCTACAAGTAGGAGAAGGCACAAGGTTACTGGAGCAAAAATAAATAGGGTTGCAGTAGAAATCACAAGGCTGGACCAGAATGGAAAAGAGGTTGATTCACTCAAAAATTTCAAAGAACAGCACTAGGTTTTTGCATAATGTTGAATCATATGCTACTACCAACATCCCATAATTTTGGTGGAGGCCAGAAAGAAATATTTAAATGGGTTGTAGTGCAAAATTGCACTCTGGACCAGAGAAGAAAAATTGATGCAGAGCTCAAAATATTACATGAATAAAAGATATTTTTGCATAAAAGTGATTTAAAAACATCACATGACATCTCCAAATTTTGGTTGGAACTTTAAGTGAATTTATCAAATGGTTGTAGTTCAAATATGGCCATGTAACCTTGGAAAAACCATTTTTCAAGAAAATAAAGATCAAGCAAATTAATTATGTAATTAGTTCTACTAATAAAATAAAAGTTTTTCTTGAGAGGTTAAACAAGTCCAAAAACATATTTGAAAAGTTTTCACTTTGGGGAAAAACTCCATAAATCAAGGGAGGAAAAGGTTCAAAAATAAAAAGGGAGCCCAGAAAATAAAAGTTTTAATTTCCTGGAAATTTTTTAATTAATAAAACAGGGTAAAAAATTTGGGGCGTCACACGGGCCCAGCCGTCAGTGCCTCCGGCCTCCGTCTTCTCCGCCGACTGCTGGGGCCCGCCGACTGGCTAGGTACGGAGCCGACAGACCGCGTCCGCCGCGGGCGGGTCTTGCCGTGCTTCTGATGACACGAGCTTGGTCATGGAGTCGTGGCAACAGCCCCGCCGCCTGGCGGGCGATCACTATTGCCACTCTCCGTCACATCTGATTAATGGCGCGTGGGCCCCGGGGGAGGATCTGGCCGACTGGTGGCGCACTTGCTGTCTCCTGGGGTCCCACTGGCTGGTGGGACCCGCCGCCCCAGGGTCATACAGACAAGCCGCCATGGGCGCAGGATTCGGTCCTTCGGCGCTGATGTCAGGGCCGACACAACAATAGTGCCACGCCGCACGGAGATCTCCCCGGGTACGGCGTGCTGTGGCCATGCCTGCCCCTGGTAAGGGGCGGGAGCGGGATTTACTGTAGCCACTCCCCGGTCCTGTCCCTCCCGATGAGGATATGTGGTTTGTTGGAGTCGCGGTCCGACTCCCCAAGGTCGGCTTCTTGGGAAGTCGGCAGTCAGGAGTCGGCTTATCCTGAAGTCGTTCCTGGGACTCAGCCGCGAGTGGCTAGTCGGTTGCCTTGCCGCCGACTTCTCTAAAGGCGGCTCCGTGTCCTGGGATCTTGAGGGGTGCAGCCTGCCCCGATGTCTTGAAAGGTTCTGGGGCTCGGGTTAGCCTACCCGTGGCCCATTACTCGGACAGTAGTCCCCGAAGCTGATGAGGCGCCGCGGATGATCGGCCGAGAAGCCTCAGCAGTTTCTCTTTCCGGATGCTCGACACATGGTTCTTGCTTGATTTCTGCTGAGCCGACTAGAAGGAGTCGGACCCGCCCAACTCTGACTTGCACAGTATTTCGAACGTCATGGCGGGATCCAAGTAGCGTGCTGGCTAAGCTTCCAGGCCGCCGCCCGTTCCGGGCCCGTCACGTGGCAACGCGTGGCCGGGCCAGTCTGCCAGCCTACGCGCGTGACAGGACAGGCCCGTAGGAGGGGCCCGCCATTACCGTGCCTCAGCGCTCGAGCGGATCCGCTGTGGCCCGAGCGGACGGTTGGGATTCTTGTGAAGTTACTGCGCGCAGTAACTTTGTCGTGGAAACGTGGGGGTCGTGTGGTTGTGGGCGCAGTAAATCCCACGACCGCCCCCTCGGCTTCGCAGCCCATGAGGCTATAAGTAGGGGGAGGAGGGGGGCGCGGCAGAGCACGTGCGCCCCTCCTTCCCAGTACTCCTTGCTCTTCTCCTTCTTGTTCTTCCTCGCCCCGCCGTGCGCCCAAGCTTTGACGAACGCCGCGGGGATCAGCTCACGATGAGTTCTTCTTCTGCCGCCGCGCCTCCCTCGGTGCGTTCCGGCACCTGGGACAGCTCAGAAGTTCACGACGACCACATCAAGTTCCTCCGCAAGACTCGTCGGCTCCCCGGCGAAGATTATGTGCGGGTGCGTCTTGCGCCGAGGGGGGAGATTTCCCCAGCGCCGGAGGAGGGCGAGCGGGTCATCTTCCGCTCGCACTGCCTGCGCGGATTGGGGCTGCCGGCGAGCAGCTTCTTCCGCTCTTTTCTGGAGTTCTAAGGCCTCCAGCCGCACCACCTCACGCCCAACATGCTGGTGCTGTTGTCCGCCTTCGTGACCTTGTGCGAAGGCTTCCTCGGAGTCCTCCCCACCCTCGAGCTCTGGGGGAGTTCTTCTACTCCAAGCTTGGCACCCAGGCTGCAGGCGTGCCGGCTCAATGCGGCGCGTTCATCGCCGGGCGGAGATCGGGGCCGACAACCCCTTCCCCACCATCAAGCTGATAAAGTCGGTGAAGATGTGGCAGTGATCGTACTTCTACGTCAAGAGCGTCTTTGTGAGGGGCGATTGGGTCAACCTGCCGGCTTTCGAAGCCGGCCCGCCGGCTGGGAGACTGCCCAACTGGTCGTACCGGGCCAAGTCGCTGACGCCTGCGGGAGCCGGTGCCGTCGTGCAACTCTGAGTGCTGGCGCAGTCGGAGGGCTTGACTGGTCCAGACCTACTGGCCGCCTTCGTGGCGCGCCGAGTTCTCCCGCTCCAAGGTCGCCCCCACATGATATGCCAAATGAGCGGGCACCGTGACCCGAGTCGGATGTGCACCAAGGACATGCCTCACGAGGAGGTGGCCTATATGGTGAACTACCTCCCGGACAGCAAGCTCCTGGAGGACTGGCGGTTTGGCAAGGAGCCGTACTCCCGCACCAACCCCCCACCCACAGTGAGTTGCCTTTTCTTTCTTTCTTTGGATTGTTTTCTTTCTTGCCGAGTTTGTTTTGTGCGGCCTGACCAGTCGGCTTTGGTCAGAATCCCCTCCTCCATCCACTAGCCGGCACCACGGGGCCGGCCCGCGAGTTCCTTGCCGACCAGGCAGAGAGCGACGTCGACGACCCCGATCTGGGGGCGGCAGCTTTGGAAGACGACGCGGAGGGAAGAGGCGGCCCGCGGCTCGGGGCCAGCCCAGAGGACTGGCCTGATGATGATGAGGAGGTCGCCCCCCGCCATCGGCTAGGAGCCAGCCACCCCGGCGCGGGCCCTTCTGCCGCGCTGGGTGCTCCAGGCGGCGGGAAGAAGCGTAGGGCTGTGCCGACCTTGTTCGGCAGTCGGCCGAAGAAGCCCAAGAGTTCGGCTGCGGCGACCCGGCGGGACGAGGCGGCTGCGAAGGCCATCCGCTTCCGTAAGGAAGTGAAGAAGTCGCCACTGGTCTCCGCGTGAGTATTCCGTCTCAACGCTTTATTCTTTCTTTGTGGCTTTGTCTGAGTCTTTTACTTGCTTCCCTTGCTTCAGGGCTCCCCTCAATCTTGAGAGGGTCGTCGCCGCCTCCGTCATGGGGTCAGCGGAGACGTCCGCCACCACTCGGCGGATTGACCCAGCCGCCGACGGAGCGGAATGCGCAGGAGAAGCGCAACGAGGAAGAGGCCACCCGCCTGGAGAAGGTGGAGGCCGATAAGGCGGAGGCCTCTGCCAAGAAGAAATTGGCCGAGGCCGAAGCCGTCGCCGCGATGAAATGGCAGGCTGAGGAGGCCGCGTGCCGCCAATCAGCGGTGTTCGTCACCCCGCTGAACTCTGTGCCGCTGCCTCCGGAGTTCACGGGGCAGACTGGGGAAGCCGGCGGCGAGAACCCCATCCTGGAGAGGGAAGGCGGCGACTCCTCGACACCGGACGTGATCGTTCCGCCGCCACCTCCGCCGCCGTCTGGGGGCGCGCAAGGCGAACAGCCGGCGGACCCGCCGGTGCCACCGACTGAAGATGAGGCCGTGGCGAGGCTACTCCTTCAAGTCGGCTTGCCAACGCACCGCCGTCTTGAGAAGGCGACTTCGGCGCCACGCCCCCTGGAGACCGGCATCGCCAGCTCGGCGATCCCAGACGCCGAAGCGACGAGCGCCGCGCCCATTGGGTGGGTGCGAGGAGGCGGCACAGGGCCGCTGAACCAAGCGCTTCTGGATGTCCAGACGAAGCTATGAGCCGAGGGCGACGCGATCCAGAATTGCACCAAGGCATACCTCGCGTCGCGAGCAGCCGTCCGGGTATGCTTTCTCTTTGGTCCTCTTTTTTTTCTTGTTTTTGTTCCTCTTTGTGGGGGCGCGCCAGCGCACCCACTGGGTGTAGTCCCCGAGTTTCGGGCCGGCTGCTGAGCAGGCGGCCCGAAACTCCAATTGGTGAGTTCCGGGTACTTACTTTTGTCTGAAATATTTTGTCACAGGACTACCACAACCTCCGTGTTACTGCCTTCAACCGTAATGTTGAAGAGCCGGGCAAGCGGACCACCGACTTGTCGGAGAGTCGGAGTGAGTCCTTTTTCTTCTTTGCGGGGGCGCGCTGGCGCACCCTCGGGCTGTAGTCCCCGAAATTCGGGCCGACTGCTGAGCAGTCGGGCCGGATCTCCCCGACGACCTTCTTTACTGATGACTTAACACCTTCTTTCTTCCTTCTCTTCAGAAGCCAACGCTGTTCTTCAATAGCAGCCGAGCGAATCCAACTCCGCGTTGCGCGCCAAGGGGGAGGAGTGCAGCAAGCTCGCCACAGAGCGCGATCTGCTGGCCACTCAATTGGCAGAGCAGAGGGAGCTGCTTGCGAAGACGCAGAAGGAGGCGGAAGAGGCGGAAACCGCCCTCCTGGCCGAGTTCGCGAGCGAGCGCTCCTCCTGGACTGACAGAGAGGCAATGCTGGCCTCCGGCTTCCATGAGATTGAAGACATTATTGATGGTGAGTTTCTTTACTTTCTTTCTTCGAGCTGCCGATTATAAATTGTGCCGACTCCCGGTTTTTGACTTGTTTCTTCGTTTCTTCCGTCTTGGCAGACTTCTTCCCTGGGCACTCGCAGGCCGCCATCCAAGCCATCGAGGCTGACCGTGAAGGTCGGAGGGCGGAAGGTGCAGAGATCACCGCTGACGCCCCCAGAACCCTTGATGAGCATATCCTGAGCATCGAGGCTCGCCTTCGGCCGACTCACCGGATGCTGCCCCGGCTTCAACGTGTCGGCGCCCAGGCGATTGCTGCCCTGTGGCTGGACATGCAGGCTGTGCGCACCCCCAGTCGGACTGCCGACTGGCTGGAGGTCGCGGCTGGTCGTCTTGAAGCCTGGAAAGGTTCCTCGGCCCGAGCTGGAGCGCGCCGGGCCTTGGAGTTCGTCAAGGTGTGGTATCCGGGGCTGGACCTAGACCGGCTGGCAGCTGCGGAAGACGCCCTTGTCAAGCGTGCTGCGGCAATCGCCGAGTACACCGACACCAGCATCTTCGTCCCCGAGCGGTCTGAAGACGGTGAGGAGGTACCGCCGGAGTGGTTTGGAATGAACCCAGACTACGGCGGGGACTCGGCGGAGGTGATCGGTTCCAGCGCTGAGGAGGAAGGCGAGGCGGAGGACGGAGGCGAGACGGAAGAACCAGAAGACGGAGCGGACGGCCAGCCTCAGCTCGACCGTGCCTCCAGCAACGAGCCGCGTGCGACCGAGCCGGCTGCCGCCGGGGGCGATCGAGCTGAGACTGCCCAGCCGGCCGCCCCAATGCCTGACGCTGCCGTCTCCCCCGACCCTCTGAATCCGTCTGCCGCATCTTAGGCTGCCGCCTATTTTATCTGCTTTAGTATTCTTTGAAGAACTTGTTAATTTGCACAATTCCACCCGTGGGGTGTATTTTGAACTTCTGCTCGAAGATTCGGCCAAGGGCCTATGCTATGTAAATATTTATCCGAATTCTATCTTTTCTTGCTCATTGCTCTTTTGGCTTTTTCGTTGCCGCTTTCCCTTAGTTGTCTGTCTTGCCAGTTGGACAGCTGCTCCGCGGACTGCCGTTGGATCAAATGCTTGGCTACTTTGGGGAGGCAAGTACTTAGTCATTTTAGAGTTTTTTAGCAAGTTGAATAGAAGGCGGTGAGCCGACTGCTTAATAGTCGGTTTGCGAAAAGAAAAAAGGAAGGCTGGAAGCCGTCTTTAAGATATGGTCTATGCTTTGAGTCCTTAGCCATTTTTCATGTGAATGCCCATTCTACGTTACTCCTGCCCACCGTACAGTCGCTCTGCGAGCTACGGCTTCTGACAGGAGACGGCTTAGGCGTCACACACTACTTGTCCGGCTGCAGGAAGCATTTCATAGTGCAAGGCGGCAAGTCCCCGGGCCGACCTGTCAAGCCCGGTGCCCAGCGACAATCAAAGAGTAACATACCCGTAGGCATAACTTTTATCATATAGACAAAAGAGGGCAGTCCCCGAGCTCGTCTCGGGGGGCCCGAAGTCTTGGTACTTTAATACAAAAGGTAGCATGGTACATACTGCATCAACTGTAAGATCTTCGGAGGATATTTGCATTCCATGGCCGCTCTTTCTCTTTGCCGGAGTCATCCCTCTTGCGTGCTCGGGGCTTCTGAGCGTCAATCAGGTAGTAGGAGTCGTTTCCCAGCACTTTGCTGATGATGAAAGGGCCTTCCCAAGGTGCCGACAGCTTGTGCTGGCCGGCTGTTTGCTGGATCAGCCGGAGCACAAGGTCGCCTTTTTGCAAAGATCTTGGCTTGACCTTCCTGTTGTAGTATCGGCGCAGGCTCTGCTGGTAGATGCTGAACCGGCTGAGTGCCAACAGCCAGCCCTCTTCCAGCAGATCGACGCCGTCTTGACGTGCTTCTTCTGCTTCCTCCTCGGTGTACATGGTGACTCGCGGGGAGTCGAACTCTATGTCCGTTGGGATGACAGCTTCGGCACCGTAGACGAGGAAGAAAGGCATGAAGCTGGTTGACTTGTTTGGAGTCATGCGCAGACTCCAGAGGACGGCTGGCAACTCATCGAGCCAGCAGCCAACCGAGCGCTCCAGAGGCTCGACCAGCCGGGGCTTGATGCCGGATAGGATGAGGCCGTTTGCTCGCTCCACCTGGCCGTTTGACTGTGGATGGGCGATGGACGCTAGGTCCAGTCGGATGCCCTGTGTTGCGCAAAAATGGGCCAAGGCACCTTTGGCAAAATTTGTGCCGTTGTCGGTGATGATGCTGTGTGGTATGCCGTACCGAATTGTGATATCGGAGATGAAAGTCACGGCAGTCGGATCGTTCAGTTTCTTGATTGGCTTCACTTCTATCCACTTGGTGAACTTGTCCACCGCGACAAGTGAGTTAAGCCACCTCGTGCCGTCTTGAATGGTCCCACCATGTCTAGACCCCAAACTGCGAAAGGCCAGGCAATGGGGATGGTCTTGAGTGCAGAAGTCGGCTGGTGCGGCTTGGAGCTGAACTTCTGGCACCCTTTGCATTCTTGGACCAATTCCTTGGCCTCTTCTAAGGTAGTCGGCCAGAAGAAACCGTGTCGAAAGGCTTTTGCGACGAGTGCTCTTGAAGCCACATGGTGGCCGCACTCGCCTTGATGGATGTCTTTGAGAATTGCTTGGCCTTGCTCTGGCTCTACGCAGTGCTGGTAGACACCAGTGACGCTGCACCTGACCAGCTCTCTGTTGACTATGGTGTAGGCTGCCGCTCGGCGTTGTACTTGCCGAGCTAAGGTCTCATCAGTCGGCAGCTCTTTGCTCACCAGGAAATTGAGGATGGGCTGGGCCCATGAGGGTGCTGCTATTTCTTCGACTGCCAGAACTGCGACTTGGACGAGGGCGGTTGGGCTGGGAGGCGGCGGGTTGGAGTCAACAACCGCTTGCTGGGTTAATGAAGTCCCCGGGCCGACTGGCGCGGCTCTTGGGCCGAGCTCTGGAGTCTTCGAGCCCGCCGCCGGAGTCCCCGGGCCGGGTACTGCAGTCCCTGGGCCGGCCTCGACCGTGGTGCCTTAGGAGCCATCTGCCAAAATCCCCGTACCGTCTGCCGGGGCTCTGGAGTCGGATCTGACTTCTTCGGGAGGAGCCGGCACGAAGATGGAGTCTGATTCTGGTGAAGGCTTGACAGACGGCTTGAGGAGGCGTTGAAGGGCGACGCCGGATTGTATTGCTTGGCGGGTAGAGCCGATTCGTGCCAAGGCATCTGCTTGGTCGTTGTCGTTTCTTGGCACATGGAGGAACTCGCACCCCTCGAAATACCCACTGAGTTGCTGCACGAGGAAACGACAACTCGCCATGTTTGCATCTTTGGTGTCCCAGTCGCCAGATGACTGTTGGACCACTAAGTCCGAGTCGCCATAACACAGGATCCGGCGAATGCCAAGTTCTTTGGCAAGCCGGAGCCCGTGAATGAGCGCCTCGTACTCGGTGACGTTGTTGGAGGCAGCAAAATGGATTTGCAGTGCGTATTTGAGCTTGTCGCCTTTAGGGGAAGTGAGGACGACGCCGGCTCCCAAGCCGGTGCGCATCTTGGAGCCGTTGAAATGCATCCGCCAATGGGTGGAGTCGGGCGCTGGAGGTAGGTACTAGGTCTTGGCCCAGTCGACGAGAAAGTCGGCCAGTGCTTGTGACTTGATGGCGGTGCGGGGCTGGTAGTGGATGGTGTAGGGAGCTAGCTCTACGGCCCAATTGGCCACTCGGCCAGAAGCATCTCGGCTTTCGATGATCTCGGCAAGTGGGGCCGTGCAGACCACAGTGATTGGATGCTCTTGAAAGTAAGGCTTCAATTTCTTGGCGGTAAAGTGTACGCCATAGCACATCTTCTGGTAGCGGGGGTAGTTCTGCTTGGAGGCCAACAGTACTTCGCTCAGGTAATATACCGGTCTCTGGACAGGTAGTGCCTTGCCTTCCTCCTTGTGTTCCACTACAATGACCGTGCTGACTACCCGGCTGGTGGCGGCGATGTACTGGAGCATAGGTTCCTTAGGAGTCGGAGCCGCCAGAACGGGTGGAGTAGTCAGCATCTTCTTCAACTGGAGAAAAGCTTCATCCGCCTTGTGGTTCCATTCGAAGAAAGTGGTCTTCTTCATGAGTTGGTATAAGGGGAGAGCTTTCTCGCCCAGCCGACTGATGAACCAGCTAATGGACGCCAAGCAGCCGGTGAACTTTTGTACGTCCAGCAGTTGGCTGGGTACCTCCATCCTCTCAATGGCCTTGATCTTTACAGGGTTGCATTCTATGCCACGTTCGGAGACCAGGAAGCCAAGGAGTTGGCCGGCTGGTACTCCGAAGACGCACTTCTCGGGGTTGAGCTTGATCTGGAATCGGCGCAGGTTCTTAAAGGTCTCCTTGAGGTCTTCCAGCAGTGTTCCATGCTTTTCCGTCTTCACCACCACATCGTCCATGTAGACGTGGGCGTTTCTCCCGAGTTGCTTGAGGAGGCACTTCTGCATGCAACGCTGAAAGGTGGCGCCGGCATTCCTCAAGCCGAACGTCATGGTGAGGTAGCAGAAGGCTCCAAACGGCGTGATGAAGGCGGTCTTCAGTCTGTCAGCCGGTTCAGCTTGATCTAGTGATATCCTGAGTATGCATCCAAAAAGCTCAACAGCTCGCATCCGGCGGTGGAGTCTATCACCTGATCAGTTCTTGGTAGAGCAAACGGGTCCTTGGGGCAGGCCTTGTTGAGGCTCGTGTAGTCAATACACATTCGCCACTGCTTGTTCTTCTTCAGTACCAAGACCGGATTGGCTAGCCACTCTGGAAAGAATACTTCCATAATGAAGCCGGCCGCTAGGAGCCGGGCTATTTCTTCTCCGACAACTTTTCTCTTCTCTTCTGATAGGCGGCGCAGGGGCTGCCTGACCGGCTTTGCATCAGATCGGACATGTAGCTTGTGCTTGGCAAATTCTGTCGGTACACCTGGCATGTCTTTGGGGGACCATGCGAAGATGTCCCGATTCTCATGGAGGAAATCGACGAGCTCGCCTTCCTATTTGCTGTCGAGGTTTGCGCCTACGACAGCGTACCTCTCTGGGTGCTCCGGATCCAAGGGTATCTTCTTTGTCTCCTTGGCCGGCTTGAACGAACCCTCAGCCTCCGACTCCTTTGGGTTGGGCGGTACCTCTGGTTGCTTGCTGGCCATCGCCACAACCCGTTCAAGGAGCCGCTTCTCGGCCGCGATTACCAGGGACTCGGCTAGCCAACTGCTCTCAGCCGCACAGGCAGACGACTTCCGGTAGTCGCCGGCTATGGTCAGAATCCCCCTGGAACTGGGCATGTTCATTTTGAGGTAGGCGTAGTGGGGGACCGCCATGAACTTGGCCAAGGCGGGTCGGCCGAGTAGTGCATGGTATGGGCTCTCAAGGTCCACCACCTCAAACCAAACCGACTCTCGGCGGAAGTGATCTTTGTCTCCAAAGAGGACGTCCATCAGGATCTTGCCGATTGGTGAGCAGGAAAGCCCAGGAACAATGCCGTGGAACACAGTCCGGCTGTTCTGAAGCTGTCTTTGCTTGATTCCTAATTTCTCCATGGTGTCCTTGTACAGGATGTTAATGCTGCTGCCTCCGTCTATCAGAACTTGCAAGAAACGAGCAGCTCGTCTATCCGTGGCAAAGGTGGCATCCAGGACCAAGGCATAAGAGCCCGGACTCGGCATCACCTCTGGGTGATCAGCCTTGCTCCAGCTGATAGGCTTTTTGGACCAGTGCATGAACTCTGGTGTCTCTAACGCTACTGCATTCACCTCTTGTCGCTGCAGCCACCTGCTGCGTCGATCATCAGCCATACTGGTAAATACCACGTAGGCTCCGTGTTCTTCGGGGTATTCGTCTTGTACTGCGCCGACTGGCCTGACAGCCGGCTGCTGGGGCGGAGGCGGCGGCGGCTGCCCAGCAGGCGGGGGAGGTAGGAGGCTGTCTCCTTTGGCGATCCTGGTGAGCCAGTGGCACTTCCGGGTGGTGTGATTCGACGGCTTCGCGCCGCTATGGAACTTGCAAGGACCATCCAGGGTTTGCTCGTATGAGAAGGCGGGCAACCAGTTGGGCTTGCCACCTTTCTGTCGCTTGGGTGAAGGCTGCCCATCCGGCTGCTGGGCTTCGACTGTCGCAACCTGCCGGCTGCTGGAAGCCGGCTGCGGGGCCTTGCGCTTGTGGTCGCTCTGCTGTTGCCGCCGACTGGCATCTCCCGCCGGAGTTCTTGGAGCTTGAGGGGCCACTTTGCCAGTTGCGCTAACTTGAATCTCCGCCTTCATGGAGGAGTCGGCCATGGCGTACTTGTCTGCTATGATCAGTAGCTCGTCGAGGGTTTCTGGCTCGTCACAGAGGAGCTTGTGCTTGAGGAGGGTGCCTTCTCTGCACCCGGCGATGAAGTACTCGATAGCCTGCACCTCGTGCACGCCCTCGCAGGAGTTCCGAAGCTCGGCCCAACGCGTGAGGTAGTCGCGAGTCGACTCGTCGGGACCGTGCATGCACAAGGAGAGCTGACAAGGCTTGGGAGGACGCTTGTATGTGCTGGTGAAGTTCTGGACGAATGCTTCGGTGAAGTCGACCCAGCTGTTGATGCTGCGGGGCTTCAGGCTATTCAGCCATGTCCGGGCCGTGCCCTGGAGCATGAGCGGAACGTATTTTACGGCGACACGCTTGTTGCCGTTCGCTATGCTGACAGCCGTGGAGTAGTCGACTAGCCAGTCTTCCGGCTTCATGGAGCCGGTGTACTTGGGCGTGTCTCTTGGGAGCGTGAACCCTTTGGGAAAGGGCTCGTCTCGAATGCGGGGCCCGAAACAAGGCGGACCCAGCTCGTCTTCTTCTTCCAGCGCCAGGGATCGGTGAAGCCGGTCGATCCGGTGGCGGGCGTTGTTTTCCCCGACACCCTCTCGGCGGCCAAGGCGGTCGCCAAGAGTCGGATGATCAACAGGCGGCAGGGAGACTCGCCTTTCCTTGCGAGGAGGAGGAGGCGGACAGTCGTCCCGGCGTTCTACTGCTCTCGGGTGGCCATCTCGGTCGCGCTCTATGGTAATGTGAGTCCGACTGTGGCTAGCAGTCGGATCCTTGTCCTTTCTTCCTCGGGCGCCGCCAGTCGGCGTTCGAGACGTCGTGCCTTGGTCTCGGCGAAGGTCGTTGTTTTGCCGCTGCGGCGCCTTTGTGCGGCAGCCGGCCTCGTTCTGTGCGACATCCGCGTCGAGGAGCCGCTGGACTCGCTCCATCATCAGGCGGCGCTCTTCGCCCTCAAAATTGTCTAGCTCATCCGCCATCTCCTGGGCGGCTCAAATGTTCTCCGCAGGTGTAGCGTACACAGGGCGTCTTGCCCCGAACAGGTTGGCGATGGCTACGCCGCACTGCTGGACCGTGCCAAGGCGGCAGGGCCCAGCTGGGGCTGGCGAGCCACCAACAGCGCAATCCATCTCTCGTTGGTAGGCTTCTGACAAGCGTCTCATGCTAGCCAGCTTCTTCGCACCTTCGACGAGCTGAAGGCGGCGCGCCTCCAATGTCTCCGCGTCAGCGTCTTCCGGAATGGGCGCAGTCAGGTCTTGTAGCGCCATGCCAAGTGGGTCATGCGCTCCTCCGCCGGAGGGCTCGTCATGACTGATGACGAGCACCTCGGTGACGGTGCTTCCGCCGCTCTCCGCACGAGGGAGAGGCTTGTCATAGACCACCACATTAGTGGGGAACGCGTCGAGTGACGCGGTGTCGGAGTCGACCAGCATCGGGTCGGTGGAACCTACAGACTCCAAGTCTACGGCAGGCTCGCCGGCGACGTGGAGTTGATCGAGGAGGCCCGCGAGGAGGCTCTCGGAGCCGCCCGTGCCTGTGTTGGATGCAGGTTCGTCGGAGATGCGAACCTTGCCGACAAGTTCGGCGAGGCGGCTAGCTGTGCAGCGCGTCGGCGCAAACTCCGTCTGGCGTGCCTGGCTGGCTGCGCTCGCCAGGGAGGAAAAGGGTTCCCGTCCAGAACAGGTCTCCAGACGACGATGCACCAGGCCCCACGGTGGGCGCCAAATGTCGGGGGTTGGGTGCGACATATGCCAAAGGATGGCTTATCATGGTGGGGGCGAGTAGAACGTCGCCGGTGCCTGGAAACGGGATGAGGCGTAGACATGCACGCCGGCGAATCTTACCCAGCTTCAGGGCTCTCCGGGGAGATAATACCCCTACTGCTGCTCTACGGGGTCTCCGCATGATCACTATGGCAAAGTGTTTACACGATTGCTCCTTGAGCTGTTTCCTGGAGGTAGGAGAGGGCAAGGCTAGCTCTCTCCCTCCTATATGATCTGGTCTAGAGCTAATGGATTCCAACCCTTTGCATGGGTGCCCTGGGGGGTTTATATAGGCCTACCCCCCAAGGGTACAATGGTAATCCGGCTGGATGCGGGCCCAGCTATCAGTGCCTCTGGCCTCCGTCTTCTCCGCCGACTGGTGGGCCCCGCCGACTGGCTAGGTACGGAGCCGACATGCCGCGTCCGGTGTGGGCGGGTCTTGCCGGCTGCTTGTTACTGTAGCCGTGCTTCTGATAACGCGAGCTTGGTCATGGAGTCGTGGCAACAGCCCCGCCGCCTGGCGGGCGATCTCTATTGCCACTCTCCTTCACATCTGATTAATGGCGCGTGGGCCCTGGGGAAGGATCTGGCCGACTGGTGGCGCACTTGCCGTCTTATGGGGTCCCACTGGCTGGTGGGACCCGCCGCCCCAGGGTCGTACAGACAAGCCATTGTGGGCGTAGGATTCGGTCCTTCGGCGCTGATGTCAGGGCCGGCACGGCAACAGTGCCACGCCGCACGGAGATCTCCCTGGGTACGGCGTGCTGTGGCCATGCCTGCCCCTCGTAAGGGGCGGGAGCGGGCTTTACTGTAGCTACTCCCCTGTCCTGTCCCTCCCGATGAGGATATGGGGTTTGTTGGAGTCGCGGTCCGACTCCCCAAGGTCGGCTTCTTGGGAAGTCGGCAGTCAGGAGTCGGCTTATCCTGAAGTCGTTCCTGGGACTCGGCCGCGAGTGGCTAGTCGGTTGCCTTGCCGCCGACTTCTTTAAAGGCGGCTCCGTGTCCTGGGATCTTGAGGGTCGCAGCCTGCCCCGATGTCTTGAAAGGTTCTGGGGCTCGGGTTAGCCTACCCGTGGCCCATTACTCCGACACCCTCGTTTTTGATTCAGCTTATTATGAATAAACATGTTTGCAATGACCATTAGAGATCTTAGTTGCTTGTGCCATGCTTGATTAGCTATGAGTTATAATGATTTCCCTTGTATGCCAAGATGCTATTGAGATGATTATGATGTGGTATGATGGGGTGGTATCCTCTTTTGAATGATTTAAGTGACTTGACTTGGCACATGTTCACGCATGTAGTTGAAACAAAATCAACATAGCCTTCACGATATTTATGTTCATGGTGGATTATATCCTACTCATGCTTGCATCCAATGTTTATTAATTTTAATGCATGTACATGGTTGTTGTCGCTCTCTAGTTGGTCGCTTCCCAGTCTTTTGCTGGCCTTCACTTGTAGTAAGCGGGAATACTGCTTGTGCATCCAATCCCTTAAACCCCAAAGTTATTCCAGATGAGTCCACTATACCTTCCTATATGCGGTATCTACCTACCGTTCCAAGTAAATTTGTATGTGCCAAACTCTAAACCTTCAAATAAACATTCTGTTTTGTATGCTCGAATAGCTCATGTATCAACAAAGGTTGTCCTTATCTTCCGTGTTAGGCGGGTTATTCTCAAGAGGAGTGGACTCCGCTCCTCACTCACGAGAGAATGGCTAGTCACCGGGATGCCCAGTCCCATGCTTTATGCAAACTAAATCAAAATTAATTGCAAACAAAACTCCCCTTGGGACCTGATGTATGTTGGAGGCACTCGTTGTTTCGAGCAAGCCATGGATTGATGCTTGTTGGTGGAGGGGGAGTATAAACTTTACCATTCTGTTTGGGAACCGCCTATAATGTGTTTAGCATGGAAGATATCGCCATCTCTTAATTGTTACGTTGACAATGAAAGTATATCGCTCAAAATACAATTTATCTCTATTTAAAAACCGAGCTCTGGCACCTCTACAAATCCCTGCTTCCCTCTGCGAAGGGCCTATCCATTTACCTTTATGTTGAGTCATCACCCTCTTATTAAAAAGCACTAGCTGGAGAGCACAGCTGTCATTTGCATTCATCACTGTTAATTTATATTGGGTATGACTATGATTGGATCTCTTTTACCATGAATTACAATGTCTAGTCAGTCCTTGATCTTTAAAGGTGCTATGCATTTACGTTTTGCGGTCTCAGAAAGGGCTAGCGAGATACCATCTTGTTATATCATATTATGATTGTTTTGAGAACGTGTTGTCATCCGAGATTTATTATTATGACTTGCAAGTTGATTATGCTATTGATATGAGTAATTATGAGACCTGAGAATTATTGCAAATGTGGTTAGTTATAATCTATACTGAAAACTTGAATACTGGCTTGACATAGTTACAACAACAAGAGCAAACAGAGTTTGTAAAAGTTTTTCTTTCTTTCTTTCAGTTTGTCAACTGAATTGCAAGGGTTTAAGCTTGGGGGAGTTGATACGTCTCCGTCGTATCTACTTTTCCAAAGACTTTTTCCCTTGTTTTGGACTCTAACTTGTATGATTTGAATGGAACTAACCCGGACTGACGCTGTTTTCAGCAGAATTACCATGGTGTTATTTTATGTGCAGAAAACAAATATTCTTGGAATGACCTGAAACTCCACGGAACATCTTAGAAAAAGCAATAAAAAATCCTCGCAAAAGATGAAGACCGGGGGGCCCACACCCTTCTCACGAGGGTGGGGGCCGCCCCCCCTAGGGCGCGCCCCCCTACCTCGTGGGCCCCCTGTTGCGTCTCCGACTCCAACTCCACCTCCATATATTGAGTTTCGATGAGAAAAAAATCAGAGAGAAGAAATCATCGCGTTTTATGATACGGAGCCGCCGCCATGCCCTAAAACCTCTCGAGAGGGCTGATCTGGAGTCCGTTCGGGGCTCCAGAGAGGGGGATTCGTCGCCGTCGTCATCATCAACCATCCCCCATCACCAATTTCATGATGCTCACCGCCGTGCGTGAGTAATTCCATTGTAGGCTTGCTGGACGGTGATGGGTTGGATGAGATTTATCATGTAATCGAGTTAGTTTTGTTAGGGTTTGATCCCTAGTATCCATTATGTTCTGAGATTGATGTTGCTATGACTTTGCTATGCTTAATGCTTGTCACTAGGGCCCGAGTGCCATGATTTCAGATCTGAACCTATTATGTTTTCATGAATATATGTGAGTTCTTGATCCTATCTTGCAAGTCAGTAGTCACCTACTATGTGTTATGATCCAGCAACCCCGAAGTGACAATAATCGGGACCACTCCCGGTGATGACTCTAGTTTGAGGAGTTCATGTATTCACTATGTGCTAATGCTTTGTTCCGGTTCTCTATTAAAAGGAGGCCTTAATATCCCTTAGTTTCCAATAGGACCCCGCTACCACGGGAGGGTAGGACAAAAGATGTCATGCAAGTTCTTTTCCATAAGCACATATGACTATATACGGAATACATGCCTACATTACATTGATGAATTGGAGCTAGTTCTGTGTCACCCTATGTTATGACTGTTACATGATGAACCGCATCCGGCATAATTATCCATCACTGATCCGGTGCCTACGAGTTTTCCATATACTGGTTCTCGCTTATTTACTTTCCCGCTGCTACTGTTACAATCACTACAAAATACCAAAAACATTACTTTTGCTGTCTTTACTTTTGTTGCCGCTACCACCACTATCATATTACTTTGCTACTAAACACTTTGCTGCAGATACTAAGTTTCCAGGTGTGGTTGAATTGACAACTCAGCTGCTAATACTTGAGAATATTCTTTGGCTCCCCTTGTGTCGAATCAATAAATTTGGGTTGAATACTCTACCCTCGAAAGTTGTTGCGATCCCCTATACTTGTGGGTTATCATACGCTGCAATGGTGCCCAGTTTTTGTAATCTGCTTCTTCGTTGCACTTTATGATCACTGGTGGCGAACTTTGATGCCCAGTGGATGTAATATACCTTAAGGCCTCCTTTGGTTTAGAGGAATTTCATAGGAATTCTAGAGGATAGGATTCTTATAGGATTTTTTCCTTTAGAGCCATTTGGTTCATAGGACTGGATTTCTATTCCTACATAGGATTGGTTCCTATCCTCCACATTTCATAGGAAAATAAAAAAGAGCCTAGACTCAATGGAAAAATTCCTTTGGTGTCAACCAAATGACATCTTGTTTCCTATTCCTACGCATAGGATTTGAGATACATGTCATCTCATTTCCTACAAGATTCCAATTCCTATGATAATCCTATCCTATGAACCAAAAGAGGCCTTCCTTTATTGTGTAGTGTAGGTTTATTCTTAGTTACTATGCCTTAATTTCTTTATTGTATAGAGTCGGTTTGTTCTTAATTCCTACTAGTTACGCAGCAGCCCGAAATGAACCCCGGCCCATGATTGTGTGAATCAAATCACGGGCTTTTAACAGGCCAAAATTGTCTGGGTCCTTGTTTGGCCCAATCAGATATCGGCTGCGAGCAGGCCGGATGCAAACCGGGCCGTAGTTAGGCCCAACTATATGACGGGCTTTTAACAAGCCGAAATTAATATAGGACCGAAATGTTAAACGGGCACTTAACAGGCCAAAACTACTATCAGGCCGAATTACTAAGTGAGCCTTTAGCAAGTGGGCCCAAAAGCATAGTGTCCAGTTGACGGGCCGAATCTGATATGGGCCATAGTTGAGCCCAAAGCCTCTTAAAGGGCCGGACCTGATCTGGGCCGTAATTTGGCCCAGAACGTGGTAGGCTTTTAACGGGCCGGATCTCATATGGGCCACTATTAGGCCCAGAGCGTGGCAGGCAATTAATGGACCGAATAAAATATGGGCCGACATTTGGCCCAAAACATGGCAGCCAGTTAATGGGCCGGCCTACTAGGGTCCTCAAAATCTTGTGGGCCTACAGCTGGGCCGGCCCATTAATGTCGGTGAAATCTCGTCGGCCTTTAGCTGGGCCGACCCATTATGACCCGCAAGAATCTTGTGGGCCTTTACCTGGGTCGGCCCATTATGGCACACAAAAATCTTGTGGGCCTTTACCTGGGCCGGCCCATTATGGCCGTAAAATCTTCTGGGCCTTTAGCTGGGCCAGCCCATTACGGTCCGCAAAATCTCGTGGGCCTTTAGCTAGGCCGGCCCATTATGGTCCACAAAATCTTGTGGGCCTTTAGTTGGGCCGGCCCATTTAAACTTGTTGGGCCGTGCCCCGTGTCGACGTATCATAGGCGCCTTCTGTCCAGTGAGTGGATGACATCTGTCCCGACGATGAGCCGACACGTGTTTCCTCTAGCCAATGATGATTTTACACATGGAAAATCCCCATTGGTCGGGGCTGTTAACGGGTTATTGGATCCAAAACACGACCCGATAGCTTAACGACGTTCCGTTGCGGTGGATGCCACATGTCGGTCACCTTTGACGAACGCACTTCTATGACGCGTGATTTATCGTCATGGAAGTGGACACTTCCGTGATGATAATTTTAGTAATGTAATGGAACACTTCTACGACAGCACATGTATGACTATCTTGATTCTGTCATAAATTTGTCATGGATGTACATGCTTGACAAAAAAGCGACCTACTGTGACAAACACGTATCATCACAGAAGTGTATTTTTTTGTAGTGTCTGGTAATTCACCAGGTAGATCTTCGCACCCGAATCATTTTTAGTAGAGCAGTGAATGAAAGGTTATGCATTGAAGAAGTGGGAGTCGACCTTGAACTTTGTGTTCATGCCCACGGATGCGATGTAGATCTTATCATTAAAGCTTGTCTTAAATTAATTATTCCCGTCGTATAAGTTCATCTTATATCTGGGATCTGGCCTTTTGTAATCGTGGTGCCAACCATGTTCTCCTTTAAATACCATTCCCCGTGCAAGTTTAAGGACCTGTCTTCTGCAAAGCAATACCCTAGTCCAACCTCTACTTTGATCTATCGTCGAGTATTACCCCCGGTATTTCAAGATTATCACTAAACTGCATAACTTCTTATGAGTTTTTCATCAAGTACTACATTCTCACCGATTCCAATTTTTTTCACGGGCTCTGACTTATTAAACACTCAAAGACACCGATAACTGAATCGAGTCTGCACTGCGATTCAACAACTCTTAGTAATCTTCGTTGCTTACGAGTTTGTACTTGATCGTATCATTCCCAGCTAATTGACTACATCATCATCGTCAGGCTGACTGCTTAACCATTCTACCTATGTCCTTCATCCTCAGGACACAATCCCGACAGTGCTCTAAGCTTACATCAAACTTTCACCATCATATTGTTTGTCTTGAGAGACAACTCTGAATTCTGAGATGGCATCTTATCTATGGTTATAATAGCCTTTTGCTTCACCATTCCCTTGGCTTGACGTCGTCGCTAATTGATTACATCTTCATGAAATCTCTCGACAAATGTGTCATGATCATCATCACACTTATGAGCTCTTCTAGGATATAAATCGAATTCATGATGAGAAATACCATCCTTGACCTCGATGATTCGTGTTATCATCGGTCACTTTATTGCCTTCCCTCCAACACAACTTGTTCGTGTTTTGTGTTATACCTTGAGTTCCTTGCTATCCAGCATTGTTCTTCTTTACCTTGGAATATTACCACCTTTTTTAAGAATGTCGTGGGAATTTCACCACCTCTTGAGAATTCTTGATACAAGTGATACTTCTCACCATCACCATTCCTTCTTGGTCCCCGTGTTGTTTATAACTGGAATGCGGACAAATGGACCGTGAGGTGTAATTTCAAAACTTATAGCAACCCTATTGCTTGAAGTTACTGGTCGATAGCTTGATTCTTAGACTATTGATTATTGAATCACCATTCTAACATTGATCATGCTACCTAAGCCCATATTTCGGGTGCACCTTTCAACCGATGTTTAATTGTGTATGTTTTCCTTGAACAAACCTCATTATATTATACCAATTGATCTAACAAATTTCATCTCCTTGTTCACATAATTGTGGAAATCCATCTTGTTGGAATTCTTGATGAATTTTCACTGAGTCCATCAGCCAGCTCCTTACCCTCTCCTTGGTTTAATGATGAACTCTTGTTTCGGAACTCGCTTCCATAGTTCGTTGCACGAGAATCTTATGTTGTCATCTTGTCAGTTGCGTTGCACCTTTTCTTCTCACGCAGGTATCATGACACCAATCAGATCTGAATCTCGGTCAGATATGATGGTTGGAAGATTTTCCGAGAGTCATAACATTGGTCTTTATATCACCCGGTAAGGTGATGTCATGCCTAGCACACCAAGCTGGAGGACCTATTGTTACCGTTTCCTTTTTAGCAAGGTTATCCATTCTTCAATGAGGAAATTATAAGACTTATTTTATAAGTTGTTCCTGATGAATCCTTTGAGTATCCAAGGTCCGACCTTGCTCGAAGATCATGTCAAAGCTATCTCAAAGCATGTTTGCAGTACTCCGATCTTCAATAGGAACATTTGAAGCAAAATGCTAAATTTTCTTTATCAAATATCCTAACACCGTTGTATGGGTAATGTCATGAAATTCCCCTTCCATTACCTAAATGGTTTTCTACTTTCTGTCCTGTCATGGATATCACGCTCTGCTTGTCCTCGGGAAGGACATACCCGTGAAATATGTGTTTAAACACGTTTTCCTTTCCATTGTTCTATTTACTCCGATAATCACATTTTCCTTTACATTGTTTTGCTTAACCTTTCTTGTGATATATATGATCCAAGCAGTAATATTCTTCTGCTTATGCAAACACCTTGGGGTACAACCATGTCAGTAAGACCCTGTTGCTTTTGTTGATGGCATTCCGGTAATCACTGATGGACGAGAAGTTTGCCTATTGGTCTGCCTTGTTTCAATGAGCAAGAAAATGGTTCTCTTTGTCCCTCGCCCTTGGTACCAATGTTGTTGCCGACATAACCGACAAACTATCCTCTGACACGCCTTGCTTACATGATCATGCAAGACGTAACTGCCCTTCCTACTCTTAACCCACATGGTGGGCCCATAACCCACAGTTCCATAGGATCGAAACCTGACTCTCCTGTACATCCCTTGTTCCCAAAGTTATTCCTCAGGCGTGGTCTCGTATGTAATTCACGAGCCACCTTCCGATGAGATCATCAATTCTGGTATGAAACGCAATACTTATCCCCGTTGCTTTGAACCCCTTTCATGCCCTGTTTCAGGCATCGAGCGATTGCCTACCCGTTCGAAACTTCCCATGACACCTCCTTACTTGCTCTTGATATTTTCTTAAGTTTCATTTCGAGAGTTACTTTCCGCCACCTTCCCCGATGTTATCGACCAGATAATCAACCTTGCAGAGGTCTGTTCTCCAGGAATACCCCTTTATTATTATTATTATTATTATTATTATTATTATTATTATTATTATTATTATTATTATTATTATTCCTTCATAAGTACGATGGAGTCCCCGAAGAAAAGATGCTGACTTCATCATGATGACCTGAAGCAGAGAAATGAAGACATCAACGTAATGGGGTCGACCGCTTTGAGAAGATCAACCAAGATCGAGAACGCCCGTTAGAATTTCATAACTAAATCCCTTCCCCGTCACTTCCCCTCTTAAATCTTGGGACAAGATTTCTTGTAGTGGAGGAGATTTGTGACACCCCGATAGTTAAGCTACAGTAAACCCCTGCTAATGATGCCATGTCATCATGATCAATTTTTGCTAAACCTCACTTGTTTCAAACTGAGTTCAATTTCAAATTTAAATAACAAATCAAACTATAAAATTCATCAAACAGAGATTCAAAAAATGTTCAAAGGATTGTAAATATTCACTGATTAATTATAGAGCATCAATCAACATTTTGGGAATAATCATGTGCCTCTAAATTAATTAAAACATGAACCAACTTCATTTAAATTAACCATTTATGATTGAACAAATATTTAAACTAATCAAAAAATATTTCAAACTTTTTGTGCAACCTAATAATATTGCATAGCATTTGTGTGTGAAGTTTCGTACTAAACAAAACTCATTAGCTAGCAAAATAATATACGAAACTTTAGCTAAGTGAATAACAGAAAATAAAAATGAAAACTAAAAAAAGGGAGAAAAAGAAAGCCCCTGGCCCAACTGGGCCATGTCCCAGCCAGGCCGGCCCACCCCGGCCTACACATACCCCCACTCCCAAGAACCCTAACCTAACCCCCCCACTCCCCCCCGCGTGTTCTGGATCGGGGGCGCCCCAACGCACGCTGCCCCGATCCCGTCACCCCTGAGCTCGACGTCGGTGCCCAACCCGACGCCGCCCCGCCGTCGCCGGCGTGCCCCGCCCCATCCACTGCCTCCCGAAGACCTCCCCATCGCCGGACCACCCAGCTGTAGCTGCTCGTCGCCGTCGGCCAGAGCTCCACGTCGCCCCGTCGCTGCACCACCGCCTCGACCTCGCCGTCGTCCCGGTCCTCCTCCTCGAGCCCACTGCCATTCCCCTACACCGCAAGTGAGGCCCGACCTCCACCTTCCCTCTCTCTCGCTCGTCCTTGTCCGCCGCGCCCGAGCGCCCGCCATCTCCCGCTGCTCGCTCGCCACGCCCGTAGCCGCTCGCGCCGCACGCACCCCGTCGCCCAGCTGCCTCTGCTTGCGGTTGCCACGCGCGCCGCCCCTCCGCCGCAGCCTCGCCCCAAAATCCCCCTGCTCCGTTCATTGCCACACCACCCGCCCTCACCGCATCCGGGGCTACGCCTCCCCGGTGCCCCTCTGCCCCCCTGTGGCTACCAGCCCATGCCCCGTGCATGCGCACGCCGCGTCTGGCCCGCCCCCCCGCGCGCCCGCCTCCTGCTCCACCCACTTCTGCTGCTGCAGCCCCCCCCCCCCCTCGCGCCGCTTCATCATGCCACCGTACAAAAGACCTACTACTGCTGTTGTGGCAGCAGCTGCTGCCACTGCCCGACCGCTGCCGACGCCGCTTGCCGCTGCACCGCACCGGGCTAAGGCTTTGCCCGGTAGCGGGCACCCGCACCCGTTAGCCGCGCTCGCTATCGCCCGCCCCGCCCCTGTGTAGATCAGAGAACGAAAATGAAATAAAAAAGGATTAAAGAATTAACTTAAGTAAATTAATTAGTTAAACTAGTTAATTAAATAAGTAATCAACTTAACAAATTTTGATTAAGTAAACTAATTACTTAGTTAAAATAGTGTATGACAGGGGGCCCCACCCCCTATTGACCAGTCAAACTTTGACTGGTCAACTGGGTCCCCCTGGCCCACATGTCAGCCACAGTGTACCCTACTGGGTACACTTAGCATTTTTTCTTTTAGTTTCGAATTGAGATAGATTATATAAATTGAACTAAAACATTAAAAATTAATATAAAATAATCCGTAACTCTGATGAAAATACTTTATACATGAAAGTTGCTTAGAACGACGAGACGAATCCTGATACGTAGCCTGTTCGTCCGCCACACATCCCTAGCATAGCGAACATGCAACTTTCCTCCTCCGGTTCATCCGTCGAAAATGCGAAACACCGGGGATACTTTTCCGGATGTTTCCCCCCTTCGCAGGTATCACCTCCTACTGCATTAGGGCACACCTGGCACTGTTACTTGTCATGTCATGCATCGATATGCATCTGTTTGCATCGTATTCATTGTTTCTTTGCCCTCTTCTCTCCGGTAGACTACGAGACTGACGCCGCTGCTGGTGCCCCGATCGACTACGTTGTTGACGACCCCTCCTTGCCAAAGCAACCAGGCAAGCCCCCCCTTGATCAACCAGACATCGCCTATTCTTCTCTCTACTGCTTGCATTAGAGTAGTGTAGCATGTTACTTCTTTCCTTAATTCTATTCTGATGCATTGCCTGTCTTTGCTACTACTATTGTTACCTTTACCTGCAATCCAAAATGCTTAGTATAGGATGCTAGTATTCCATCAGTGGCCCTACATTCTTGTCCGTCTGCCATGCTATACTACCGGGCCGTGATCACTGATCACGGGTATATACTTATATACATAATATATGATACATGTGGTCACTAAAGTCAGGTTGGATCGTAGAGTACCCGCGAGTGATTCACAGATTGGGACTGAAAGGGCATTTGTCCTGACGGCCCTCTGAGTGGATCTTTGTAGCGGAGCAACAGGGCAGGTTGAGACCACCTAGGTGAGAGGTGGGCCTGGCCTTGGTCCGCGTCCGTGGTTACATCAATTAATATGCTTAACGAGATTTTGGTATTTGATCCGAGTCTGGCCACTGTCCTATACGCACTAACCAACTACGCGGAAACAGTTATGGACACTCGACATGCTATCAGCTGAAGCCTTCTTGACGTCAGCGACTAAGCGGCACGCACCGAATTGGACCGTAAGCCTACGATTGTATTAAGGGGACTAGGTCTGCTTCCGGCTGCTTTCGCAATGTGCAGGTGTGCAATGGGTGATGGGCCCAGACCCCTGCGCGCATAGGATTTAGACCGGCGTGCCGATCTCTCTGTTGTGCCTAGGTGGGGCTGCGATGTGTTGATCTTCCGAGGCCAGGCATGACCCAGGAAAGTGTGTCCGGCCAGAGGGATCGAGCATGTTGGGTTATGTGGTGAACCCCTGCAAGGAAGTTTATCTATTCGAATAGCCGTGTCCCTCGGTAAAAGGACGACCTGGAGTTGTACCTTGACCTTATGACAACTAGAACAAGATACTTAATAAAATACACCCTTTCAAGTGCCAGATACAATCCGGTGATCGCTCTCTCACAGGGCGATGAGGGGAGGATCGCCGGGTAGGATTATGCTATGCGATGATACTTGGTTAACTTACCATCTACTCTCTTCTACTGCTTCAAGATGGAGGCTGCCAGAAGCGTAGTCTTCGATAGGATTAGTGTCGTGGGTTTGTCACGGCAGATGTCCTTGTGAAAGGACTTAGTCGTGGAGCCATCGCTACAGGTTAGCTTAAAGGGGTTAAACCGGACAAGGGGACACGTGGAGTTTTATACTAGTTCGGCCCCTTCAAGGAAGGTAAAAGCCTACGTCTAGTTGTGATTGGCATTGCTAGGGTTTCAAAGGCCAGGGAGCGAATCCGCTTTGTCTGGCTCTCGAGTTGTTATCCGTCCCTAAACCGCTGCCGGGTCGTCCCTTTATATACATAGGTTGACGCCCGCCGGGCTACAGAGTCCCGAAGCCGGATCATAAACGTGTCCGGTTCAGTCTCTATCCTTCCTATCTTACAATACAAGTTACATGACTAGGTCAGTTTACATTTACAGGCTTTAACCCGCCCTTGGGCCTTGGGCCTTCGTAAAGCGCCATCATCCTTGCATCTTCCTGGGCTTCTAATCTTCAAGGAGTTAACCCGGCTACGCAAGGCCGGTTTACATCCAGTAGTAATATCCCCAACATTAGGCCCCAGATTGGTTTGAACTTGTTCATGTCAATCTTCTACACTTAGAAAAATTCTTCCCTCATATCTTCACCTTGATCTTCATTTAATGTGTATTCAGTCACCGAGGCGACACCTTTATTAATTTATCCATTTTTTGGGCTCCTCGAGTCCCGCACTTGCCGTTTTATCGCTTCGCCTTATAAATAGGGGCAGAAGACCCCTTTCTTCTCCTTCCGCTATCCTTTCATCCCTCCTTCTTCCTCGCGACATCTCTGCACCTGAGCACCGCCGTCATCGCCAAGCCTCGCCTCTGCTTCACCGTCGGCCGCTGCATCGACCTGTTCGTACCAGAGTTCCACATCACACCTCTGCTGCTTCCGCAGCCGCAGTAAGTCCTTCCACCCTTCCTTTCTAGATCCATTAGGGTTTCCCTGCTCTTCGCGGTTCTTGAAGTTCATTGGAGCTTTTGGTGCTGTTCTTCCTTGGCCTGTAGATGAATGCTTTGCACTTATCGCATCCCTTGTCGTGGCCAATCTTCTGTTTCTACCATAAATCCTTATGCGCAAAAGTTGATGTAGTCCTTCATAAATTGTTTTGGGTCTTACCCTCTTTCGGTCAAAATATTTTTGCTTTTCTGTCTTACTTTAGATCCGAAATTTTCATATGTCTCTGTGAAATCTGTTTCTCCTTACACCAACATAGGCGGTTTAACCTTGTGTAAGCAATCTATACCATTAGCCCTCTGATAAACCAGAGGAGCATTTTACCTTCATAGTTATACTCCGGTTTAACAGTGTCTGAGTACTCCTGTCCTGGTATTACCTTTTATCCCTTATTGCATTGGTCTCCGGTTTATGCCATTTTGTATATCAGTACGTTTCTTACTCCATTGTATTTCGTGCGCTGTTGGATATCTTGGAGCATCTTGCCACTAAGTCGGCGTCCCGGTTTAATGTGTGAATATACCGGTGAGGTTGACGACCCTCAACGCCATTGCAACCTTCAATTATCTGATGAAGAAGTCACTGAAGGTGTAAAGAAAATTCTGAATGAATCGGAACTGGCCTGTAGTCAAACCGGTTTGAGTCCCTTCTATGCCAAGAACAAACCGCCTGCTGTAAGCATTATACTTCCTTTTCATCTTTAATATTTTTATCTTGTGCAACCTGTAATCCTTCTTCTGTGTATGTATGTATAGGATGATGAATCCTTCTGGAAACGAAAAACCGTAGAAAAAGCGGTAAAACCAACTGGGGACAAAGCGGTCAAACCATCTCGCCCAAAAACCAAAGCCGTCAAACGAACGTCGAAATGGAAAACGGCTGACCGGATCAACATGGAGCTTGATGATGACACTGATGATCTGGAAGTTGAGGTAGAACTTGACTCACTTGGCTCTCTTTTCATGCATCTCATTAACAATGATATTCCTCAGGAGGACGTAGAAGGCAGTCAAGCTGATGATGTAGAGGTAATTACCCTTTCCTCCGGTTCAGACTCTATGCCAACACAAAAAAAACCCGCCAAGCAGTCCGGATAGTAAGATTTTCTCATCCTCTTGCTCACTTGGATCCAACATCTATTTTGAAGACTCAGCAGCATGAAGCTCGCCAGACAACCCGGCACAGTGGCCAACAGGTCACTTCAGCCGGTTTACCTGATACCCCAGTTCCGAAGCGCCGGTCTAAGGTCTTTCCTACTTCTGACCATTCTTACCCCAAGGCAGGTTATTTCAGACAACCTCTTAATCCGTCCGATTCAAATTATCAGGTGACACCTCCCTCATCCTTTGGCGAGTCGACAGCAACTCAACTCCGTCCACTGAAAACTGTGGCGGGGTAAGTTGTTAAACCTTTTCCTTCAATACATCATAGTACTTGAATAAGATATTGATCCTTTTATATTTTTGTTTGCAGGTCCAAAGCCAGACCCAGCAAGAAAGCTCGGGTTACCACTCCGGCCGAAGACCCGTCCACTTTTGAAGAAGAAACCAGAGGTGAACCGGAACAAACTTGTGAACCGGAGGGCCTTCATCCTGAAGCCGCCTCTGGCGAACCGCCCCTTCAAGGCCAAAATACCAATGAACCAGCTGACGCTGAACCTGCCGCACCTGACGTTGAACCGGCAGAGCCAAACCGGGCTAGTCCGGTGAGAAATGCTGATACTCCATTGTCACCAGCCAAACATACTGAAGGTCAAGGAGACGATGTTATCATTACTGGAATGGGCCATAGCTCTCCTGGCCATCCCGTCATTTTGGCTCAACATAGTGCCAAAGAAGAGCAAGCTGCTAGGGAAAAAGGCAAATGGAGCAGCGATTTATCAAGCTATGCTCATCTTAACACTGAAGAGCTTCACTCTGGCTTCTTGAACCGTCTGCACTCAAACCGGGACATGAGGCCGGTTTGGTGAACTTGATGAAAGAGCGATATGAGGTAAATTCCTCTCCCTTTGTTTATTGATTTATAGCTGAAACACTATCCCAAGTAGCCCCAAGGGCCAATCATAAACCGGGTCTTTGTAACAGTTCAAGTTCTCATCATTGATCCTCACAATGGCAGGTCTCTAAGAAGAGACAAGACTTATCTTTTAACAATTAAACAATTTCTGCAGCATAGCCCCCAAAGGCCGGTTTAACTTGGCAAGTTAATCCGGTTTTCCATACATCCGTTTTAGAACAGACGCACATTAGCCCCCAAGTGTCAAGGATAATGCTTGCATGTTCTGGAGACTTGTATAAAATGTAGCACTTTAGAGCAAATAGGCATTAGCCCCCAAGTATGAAGTGCATAACTTGTTATACGCTTTGTACTTAGAACATATATAACCTGTTTGCTTAATAGACCTTCAATGTTGCAGGCTGAACTGAGAAGCAAAGATGCCCGAAACTCTGACTTGCAAGAGAATGTAAAGTCACAACAAGCAGAGGCTGCAAAAGCCAAAGAGGAGCTGACCCAAGCCCTGGCCGTAATGGAAAAGCTGAAGGAAACTTTCACCAAAGATCGTGCTAACTGGGAATCCGAAAAAGTCCGGTTAACCAAAAGAGCTGAAGACGCCGAGGCAGCCCTGAAACCAGTTGTCGGTGTCAAAACCGGCGGATCTCGGGTAGGGGGTCCCGAACTGTGCGTCTAAGGCTGATGGTAACAGGAGGCAGGGGACTCGATGTTTTACCCAGGTTCGGGCCCTCTTGATGGAGGTAAAACCCTACGTCCTGCTCGATTAATATTGATGATATGGGTAGTACAAGAGTAGATCTACCACGAGATCAGAGAGGCTAAACCCTAGAAGCTAGCCTATGGTATGATTGTATGTATATTATCTATCGACTAGCCTGGCCTCGGTTTATATAATGCACCAGAGGCCTAGGAGAACAAGAGTCCTAGTCGAATACGCCGGTGGGGAGGAGTCCTTGTCTTGATCGCCAAGTCTTGTGGAATCTTCCATATATGCGGCAGCTGTCCGAACTGGCCCATGAGTATACGGCCATGGGGGTCCTCGGCCCAATCTAACAGATCGGGAGATGACGTGGTGAGTACCCCCTAGTCCAGGACACCGTCAGTAGCCCCCTGAACCGGTCTTCAAGTTAGGGACGCTCCTCGATTCTTCCGAACTATTCTTCATCTTCGGTTGTCGGTCTTGAAAACTGGTTCAACAAATCTTCTCATCTTCGATCTTGAGGATCGCCAAAATGCATTCGACGAGTTTACACGTCGGGTATCCGAGGAGCCCCTTTAAGTTTTCGGCCTTTATCAATGCCTTGTTATTTTTATGCCACACCTTGGGTTTGAAGTTGTTCCCGGGGGCAATGTCGTCTTGCATCCGAGCTCTAACGCCGGACTGCTTCCGAGCTCCAACCCCTAAATGTATCCGAGCTCCAATGCCGAAATGTATCCGAGCTCCAACGCCAGACTATGTCCAAGCTCCAACGCCGGACTGTATCCAAGATGTCATATATCATCTTGGTCCAAAAAAAGTTGAAGGAGTTTAGCCGAGCTTAAATGCTGGAAATGCCCTCTATGGAGCCAGCCGCTAGCGCCCGAGCTTTATGCCGGACTGCTTCCGAGGTGGTGCACCACCCCGACTATGGGCCGATTTTTTGTCAATATTTTTTATTATTGCAATTTATTCTCTGCTGAGATATATGGCCAGTAGCCCTCAAGGTGTGTATCGGTCTAAAACCCGAGATGCACCTGAAGGATGACGTAAGACCGCTGATCCCAGTAGCAACTGAGACTCAGGTTGATTTGCAAAATCAGCCTGAGGATCAAGTCCTAGCTCGGCAGAATACTTTGGGACACAAAAGCGGCGTGCTTAGTACTCGAGACTCAGGTTGGGTGCGGCCGACCAACCTGAGGATCAAAATCTCCTCGGCAACTGTATTGCACTTAAAATTTTCTGCATTGAACATGTAATGCAGTAGCCCCCGAGACACTGGTCGGGTGGCAACACCAGATCAGGGGATCGATGTGCCCCTCTAATATTTGTAAATAATAAGGCTGAAGCCTAGTAGCCCCCGAGCCTTAATGCGGGCACGGGTGGCCGAATTAAGGATAGATATCCATAGTAAAATCACAAATTATGTGTAATGACTCTATGTATCCAAGTACTTTACGTCATTAATGCTTGGATCCGCACTGTACAAAACTTTGTTGACCGACCATCGGCTTCCACCTCCTCGGCTAGTAGCCGAGGAGTGTTTGTCCTACTTTATAAAGCCTTTATGAGGGCAAAGATTTACGACAAACAAGGCAATCTGGCCATACAGTTTTATGAACAAAGGTACACAGAGAGATATGTTATATTACTGTTTAACATAAGAAATGTCTTCCAAAGAAAGTAGTCCCGCTATCGGTTCCTTTCTTTGGGTTGTCATGCTAAGCATGATCATGCAGCCTCAGCTCTAATGTAAGAGCATAATATCGAGGATCTAGTTTGGGAGGCCAATTAATAGCCCCCGGTAGTGTTTGGCGACAGTCGAGGTCAAGCCGTAAACACTTCGGCCATTGTTACGAATGGCTCGTCATTTAACAATGTCATCGGATTGCTGACCAGTTTACGCTTATTGTGACAGTCATTTTCGGCTTTCTCCACTGAGGTGCTTAACCATGTGAGCTGGAAGCACAATCGCAGTGGTTCTCCCTTTGCACACCTAGCCGAACAAAGCGGAACGTAGGAGGCAAGCGCAGGAGCCGGGCAACCCAACTATTGACCGAAGACACAATTCGAAACCAATGCATATATAGTGAGATCCGAGAATGTTTTTGCCGAATCTATAAAGGTGTCCGGCATTGCACTGTGAGACTTGTGCTGGAAAACACACAAATAGTTTAAAAGTGCCATAAGCTTGGAAAACCAAAAAACGTCAGTAAAAACTTGACGTCCGAACAAGATCAAGTGTTCGGTGCCAATCCGAAAATTGGCTTTAGAAAAAAAAGTGCTTCTGTCGTGCTTTAACATGACACATCCTATCTCAAGACTTCAAGCGGGTCAGCCTACGGCTTCAACCTCCTATCCCGAAGGCGGAGTGCTTCTCGTTAGACCAGTTTAGCGAACTAAACTCGAGCGGTCACTAGAGAGAAAATGGGTTATCTGGCTATTGACCACACACTCACGTCGAAAAAGGAGCGATAGAAAAAGACTTTGCAACGACCAAGAAGAAAACACATTTACTATAAAATAGCTCATATAAATTTTAAGAGCCCCCAAGTGACTTGGGTAAAAGATTTTATGTATAATGATTGTATGTACCGAAGTACTTATATCATATCTTTGTTCAACGAACTTTAAACGTGTCTTAACCGACCGTCGGCTTCTCCCTCTTCGGTCAAGGACCGAAAAGTGTTATGTACTCCACCTGTCGAGAATATCGACAGTGTTTCCGATAACCAGGCAACCGGGCCATAAGGCTGTAACAGACAAAGCGCTCAGGGAACTTATGCTATATTACAGACGAAGTGTAAGAAGCATCTTCGAAGAAAATAGTACCCCCACCGATACCTTTCTTCGGTGCTCATTATTACTATGAGACTTGTGCAATAGATTTTTTGTACTCATGAGTTCCGTTGTGTGCCGACCATGATTGAAAACAATAAGAGCGCTAGCTTTCGGCTTCACCCAGTCTGAGGTCAGAGCTCGGAGGACCCGGTCGTGACAATCGTAGAGGTGCTCCCTTTACTCCCTAGCCGAACAATCGGGAACGTAGGGGTAAGCACAGGAGCCAGGCAACCCAGCTTGCAAATCGCTTAAGTCAATATGGTGCATATTGTGGCGTAATACACGAACAAGGAACGAAGCCGTACAAGTATAATCATATGCAAGAGGAAAACCTTCATAAAGGAAGCCCCCAAATAAACGGGGTATTTGAATATGTGTGTCACAAACAAAGTTTGGACAAGGAAATTTTTACAAGCAACTTTTTCCCAAAAAAGTATAATGCTTGGTCGAACCGAACACAAGTTAAAAACTAAAACTTTGAGCATGAAAGCGACTTAGCTAGTTAATATGTTCGGCATTAATGACGCGGTCCGAGCTTGATGCGGGACAAGGTTCCATCCCCCAAGATGGTCCCGAGGTGGCGGAGCAGAGAGCTCGACACGCCGAAGTGGTGACATAGCACGGTTAATGCAGACCGGCAGAGTGATGCCGAAGTCCCCGAATCATTTTCCTGTGCACAAAAAATAGTGCAAACCGGAGATAATAGTAATAATAATAATTAAAAATCATTGCATAATAAATAATTTATGCAAAGTGGGTAATAAAAGAAATATGGCCTGGCGCCAAAGTCAATGTTGATGCCGGGCGTCGGCGTAATGCGGTAAAGGCATGGCAAATCCTGAATTCACAGGTCGGTCCGAGTTTCAGATGCGGCGTTCGCCGGGCTATGTACGGAAACTGACCAAACCACCACGCGACCGTCGTTAATGCGGCCATCATTTGATAGACCTGTGTACAGATGATGGACAAACCAGAGTAATAATTCCTTGGTAGAATAAACTCAAACAAGAAAAAAATACCAGGATCACTGTTCAAGATATCTTCCGATATTCCCATAAATCGACCGATTTATCGCTTACCATTGTCTGACCGATAAGATAAATCGGCCGATAAATCAGCCGATATGGCGATAAATCGGCCGATATGCCGATAAACTGGCCGATTTACCCCTTATCATGGGTCGACCGATAAGTTCCCGATAAGCGATATCCCCAACATTGACTAGGATTAATAGTACCTGGTTTATTTGTTGTAGCAATCCGAAGAAAGGTGATTCCGAAAATTGGGACTTGATCCGCACACCCGTTGCCTGATGGGCGATAAAGCGACGGTATGACGATGCTGGCAAAGGTTGGCTCGCCGAGGCGAAGCTCTCGGTCTAGCTAACGTGACGGAGCTGGTCGGCTAGAGACGCCGAAATCTCCGGAGTAGGTTGACAAAGAGATGGCGAAGCCCCCGGTCCAGCCGAGATGTCGAAGCCTCGATGTCAGCCGATGAGTCGAAGTAGGTCGGCGTGACGGGCACCAGCTTAAAGAAGCAATAGTGCGGCCTTGCCGATGCAGGTTGTGACATGGTCGATGCAGGCTTGATGAAGTGACCGTGCGGCGATGCCGGTATGCCCGCTCCATCTAATCCGTGGGGCGGCGATGTTGGTGATGATTTATCCTTTGCGATGCCGGACTCTTGTTTGGCTTGCCGAGATGATGATCCGAAGAGGTTGAGCTCGGCTCAACAAAGTGACGACGTGTCTAGCGAAGGTCGACACCCTTGGAGCAATATCGCCGGACTGGTTTGACACCAGCATGATGATGAAGGCGACCTTAGGGGAGGCTTAAAAATTTATGGGCACGTGTTTAAGAACGACGCACAATACCCTAGAAGAGAATTCCTCTAAAAAGGTTGTCCAATGTCACGTTCATAAAGAAACTTGAATTCGGGTCGGATCCGTATTCGCGCAGAAAACGGATCCAAAAATTGATCCACTCATCGGAACGTTCCCGAAGTTTGAACCATCGGATCAAGCTGAAATTTGGAGGGATGGTAGATATGGGAATTCCGCAGTAGATGAACGGTTGGATCTTCCAAAGGACCTCCGAGCTAGGCTCAGGAGACAACGCCCTAAACTCGTCCAAATTACCGTCCAGATTTGACAGGGCTCCGGTGTATCGTATATTGTCGAAGATTCCTCCATCGGAACGCGGCGAAATTTTGCATGACTGTTGTAGACTCAATTCCGCACAATTCCACCAAAGGGATCGTCAAAGTGATGCTCTAAGAGGCGGTGGCAGCACATACAAGTTTGCTGTTCGGAAAAACAACACGGCCGCCCGAGGGCAATGTTGACGTTGAGCCCCCGAGCTCCATGGATGATTCCTCCATGATCTTGATAGAGATCGGAGTTGATGTTGATGAAGGCCCTCATCCGAAATTGACGATCGGAGATGGAGCACGGTCCTTGGTCGAGCCAAGGTGACCAGTCGAGCTGGCAACGAAGATGCCGACATCGCAGTTGACCTGCAGACGAGCCATCGATCCTTTTGCCGATCACACAGTGGAACTCTCATTGAAAGAACCAATGTCGGTGTCAAAACCGGCGGATCTTGGGTAGGGGGTCCCGAACTGTGCGTCTAAGGCTGATGGTAATAGGAGGCAGGGGACACGATGTTTTACCCAGGTTCGGGCCCTCTTGATGGAGGTAAAACCCTACGTCCTGCTCGATTAATATTGATGATATGGGTAGTACAAGAGTAGATCTACCACGAGATCAGTGAGGCTAAACCCTAGAAGCTAGCCTATGGTATGATTGTATATATATTATCTATTGACTAGCCTGGCCTCGGTTTATATAATGCACCAGAGGCCTAGGATAACAAGAGTCCTAGCCGAATACGCCGGTGGGGAGGAGTCCTTGTCTTGATCGCCAAGTCTTATGGAATCTTCCATATATGCGGCAGCTGTCCGAACTGGCCCATGAGTATACGGCCGTGGGGGTCCTCCGCCCAATCTAATAGATCGGGAGATGACGTGGTGAGTACCCCCTAGTCCAGGACACTGTCACCAGTTGTAGATGAACTAGCTGGTTTGAAATGCCAAATCAATGCTATGACTTCTTCTATCTTTGGTAAATGTCTGCTTATGTGTTTTGCGCAAGTCAATGAACCTTATTACTGACCAGAATGTTGATAAAAATCTTTGGCAGGCACTCGGATCGCTCATCTTGGTACAGACATGCGGATGAAGCTCAACGCGGCATATACATTGGTTGAACAGCTATACTCTGGGTCTCAGCGGGCTATTTGCACAGCAGCTTACAACAAACTGGCCCCAACTTTGATTAAAGAAACACTTGATAAGTTGGCCATGTTACCAGCCCGTATTGCCGAATTGAAGAGGGCAGCTGCCAGGTCCTGAGCTTTAACCGCACTTATTCGAGCCAAAGCCTAGATTCCAGACCTTGAAGCTGATGATATCATTAAAGGATACCCAGGTGTGAAGGAAGATGGTTCAAACTTTGATAATGATGACCTTCGGCGGCTGACTAAACAGATGCGGCCAGTAGCCAGCAAACTGGCCGATGATACAGACTTGTCCCATTTTCAACCGGTTTATGCCGCTGAAAGGAAAAGACAGTCGGCTGACATCCATGAAGTTGAAGAACTTGTGCCTCTGATTCGTAAGCACACTTATGCTCCTGATATTAACCCCTCCAATCTTATCCACGAGGAACCAGTATTTCAAGTTTTAACTGGAATCGATTGGTCGACGGTTGATTTCCAGCATCTGGGGAGGGATTAAGAAGTGCCCACACCAACTGACCCTCAACCATCAAACCGTCCAGACGAAGCGTCCTAAACCGATCGCCGGTTTACTGGCCACTGTGTGCCGACCTTGTGAAAAACAATTATGCCATTGGAGCCGCTTTGAAAGCTTCTTGTAATAAAATAGCCAAAACTCCGTTATTTGCCATGCCATCGAGCATGTTTTGTAATGCCTCATGACAACTTTTGCCACCTTTTGAGATATATTTATACATAACCCATGATGAATTGTGTTCCTGGGTACAACAACTTAAAAGTATCTAGCGGTTTACCGCTAGAGGGGTCATAATGTCCAGGAAGTGTACAATACATAGATGAAATAATCGAAGTGTTTGTACAAAAAACAATATACATAACATACCTCATTGGTTGACCAACAATGTATACAGCAAAGGTGTTAATACCAATCCGGAACGTTGATAACCCCATCTTTGTAATGCCGGTCTATATATTAAACCGGACCGGGATAACTACTGGGTTTTCTTTATAACACTGGTGATTTAGTCAAACCAGACCGGGTCAATAAACACCGGTTTATAATTGATCATGTGCCGACAACTTGTAGTTGAAAAGCAAGCCGGGTCAAGGACGCCGGTTTATCAAAAAATATTTATGAACTTCAACAAATAAAACTCAAAAAGGAAAATATGCAAGGATTTTTACGAGCTGCCAGGCTCCAAATCGAGGCTTTTCATGGGCTGCCAGCCCTCTGAGTTAAACCATTTAACAAAGCCTTTTAAGATGGGCCTCCAATTAACCAATCATCATTTTAACTTTGACAAGTTTAGGGTCTATAAAAGATTGACATGTCAAACGTTCGATGGGTCATACCAGGATTACCTGGACAGGAGTGGCTTACTTGATGAATACACCAGGCTTCCAAGCCGTGCCTTGATAGCCAATTACAAGGGTCCTTTCAAACTCTTTGTTGCTTTGAAAAAAGATCCCCCAAGTAACTTTGTGAGCTATGCTCAGTGTGTGCCCATGTTTGAGTCTGTGCTTTGTGCAACACTCTCTTTGGCTCCACATATTGTTCTTGTATGGCCTAAATGCCTATCAAGAGGTGTAGCTATGGTGTGATGACAACCAAGCCCCCTAGTGATATCCCTTCGTGGTTTTAAAACCAATCAAGAGGTGTAGCTGTAGTTCAAATATGACCAAGCCCCCTAGTGATTTTCTTTATATCAGTGCAACTGCTAAGACCGGAGTAATAAAAGCTCCGCTTTGTCAGTAAACTCGTATAACACACATATGATGTAAAAAGAACAGATACCCCGCTTAGAACGGAGGTTCCGTTTTATTATATGATATATACACTTTCATAAATATGTACAGATGATGAGCCTATGGCTTCAAGTATAGTAAAGCCGAAGGAGAGCTATGTTCCATGGCCGCTTGGTCTCCTCCTCCGATTGACATGAGTCTTGGTGCTCTCGAACATCAATGAGGTAGTAAGACCCGTTGTGCAGATTTTTGCTAACCACAAAGGGTCCTTCCCAAGGTAGGGATAATTTGTGAATATCAGTCTGATCCTGGATGAGCCGGAGCACTAAATCGCCTTCTTGAAAGGTTCTGGTTTTAACCCGGCGGCTGTGATAGCGTCGGAGATCTTGTTGATAAATCACCGATCGTGCTGCTGCAAGATCACACTCTTCATCCAGCAGGTCCAGAGAATCTTGACGTGCCTTCTCATTATCAACTTCAACATAGGCTGTCACACGGGGCGAGTCGTGACGGATGTCACTAGGAAGAACTGCCTCCGCTCCATAAACCATGAAGAAAGGTGTGTAACCCGTAGACCTATTGGGTGTGGTGTTGATGCTCCATAACACAGAAGGTAGCTCCTCAACCCAACAACCCGGTGTCCACTTTAAAGGAACTGAAGGAAATATGCCCTAGAGGCAATAATAAAGTTATTATTTATTTCCTTATTTCATGATAAATGTTTATTATTCATGCTAGAAACATAATACATGTGTGAATACATAGACAAACAAAGTGTCACTAGTATGCCTCTACTTGACTAGCTCGTTAATCGAAGATGGTTATGTTTCCTAACCATAGACATGTGTTGTCATTTGATTAACGGGATCACATCATTAGGAGAATGATGTGATTGACATGACCCATTCCATTAGCTTAGCACCCGATCGTTTAGTATGTTGCTATTGATTTCTTCATGACTTATACATTTTCCTATGACTATGAGATTATGCAACTCCCGTTTGCCGGAGGAACACTTTGTGTGCTACCAAACGTCACAACGTAACTGGGTGATTATAAAGGAGCTCTGTAGGTGTCTCCAAAGGTACATGTTGGGTTGGCGTATTTCAAGATTAGGATTTGTCACTCCGATTGTCAAAGAGGTATCTCTGGGCCCTCTCGGTAATGCACATCACATAAGCCTTGCAAGCATTGCAACTAATGAGTTAGTTGTGAGATGATGTATTACAAAACGAGTGAGACTTGCCGGTAATGATATTGAACTAGGTATTAAGATACCGACGATCAAATCTCGGGCAAGTAACATACCGATGACAAAGGGAACACCGTATGTTGTTATGCGGTCTGACCGATAAAGATCTTCGTAGAATATGTGGGAGCCAATATGAGCATCCAGGTTCCACTATTGGTTATTGACCGGAGACATGTCTCGGTCATGTCTACATTGTTCTCGAACCCGTAGGGTCCGCACGCTTAAGGTTTCGATGATAGTTATATTATGAGTTTATGAGTTTTGATGTACCGAAGGAGTTCGGAGTCCCGGATGAGATCGGGGACATGACGAGGAGTCTCGAAATGGTCGAGACATAAAGATCGATATATTGGACGACTATATTCGGACATCGGAAAGGTTCCGAGTGATTCAGATATTTTCGGAGGTACCGGGGAGTTACGGGAATACGAGGAAGAAGCAATGGGACTTAATGGGACTTAGTGGGAAGGACCAGGAGGTGGCGCGCGCCCCTCCCAAGCCCAGTCCGAATTGGACAAGTGGTTTGGGGCGCGGCCCCTCTCTCCCTTCCTTCCCCTCTTCCCCCCTTTCCCCCCTTCTCCTAGTTGGACTAGGAAAGGAGGAAACCTACTCCAACTAGGAGTAGGAATCCTACTCCCTGGCGCGCCTCTCCTAAGGCCGGCCTCCTCCCCCTTGCTCCTTTATATACGGGGGCAAGGGGGCACCTCTAGACACACAAGTTGATCTCCAAGATCGTTCTCTTAGCCGTGTGCGGTGCCCTCTTCCACCATAGTCCTCGATAATATTGTAGTGGTGCTTAGACGAAGCCCTGCAATAGTAGAACATCAAGATCGTCACCACGCCGTCCTACTGACAGAACTCTTCCCTGACACTTTGCTGGATCGGAGTCTGGGGATCGTCATCGAGCTGAACGTGTGCTAAAACTCAGAGGTGCCGTAGTTTCGGTACTTGATCGGTCGGGCCGTGAAGACATACGACTACATCAACCGCGTTGTGCTAACGCTTCCGCTGTCGGTCTACGAGGGTACGTAGATCACACTCTCCCCTCTTGTGGCTATGCATCACCATGATCTTGCGCGTGCGTAGGAAATTTTTTGAAATTACTACGTTCCCCAACAGTGGCATCCGAGCCTAGGTTTTATGCGTTGATGTAATATGCACGAGTAGAACACAAGTGAGTTGTGGGCGATATAAGTCATACTGCTTACCAGCATGTCATACTTTGGTTCGGCGGTATTGTTCGACGAAGCGGCCCGGACCGACATTACGCGTACGCTTACGCGAGACCGGTTCTCCCGACGTGCTTTGCACAAAGGTGGCTAGCGGGTGTCAGTTTCTCCAACTTTAGTTGAACCGAGTGTGGCTACTCCCGGTCCTTGCGAAGGTTAAAACAGCACCAACTTGACAAACTATCGTTGTGGTTTTGATGCGTAGGTAAGAACGGTTCTTGCTAAGCCCGTAGCAGCCACGTAAAACTTGCAACAACAAAGTAGAGGATGTCTAACTTGTTTTTGCAGGGCATGTTGTGATGTGATATGGTCAAGACATGATACTAAATTTTATTGTATGAGATGATCATGTTTTGTAACTGAGTTATCGGCAACTGGCAGGAGCCATATGGTTGTCGCTTTATTGTATGCAATGCAATTGCGCTGTAATGCTTTACTTTATCACTAAGCGGTAGCAATAGTCGTGGAAGCATAATGTAGCACCCTCGATGCGACTATAGCTCCCACGTGTTGAGGCACGACTTAGAGACATAATCGCATTGAAGGCATATGTCGCAAGTTAGGCAATCTTCACAACATCCCATGTAATATATAGATAATAAAAGGGGAGATAACATAGTTGGCTTACACTCGCCACGTCAATCAAGGTACATAAATAACATTACATCATCCAAACACTCATGGCCCGACTACGGCGCCAAAATAAAAGATAACCCAACAAGCGACACGGTCCCGATCACCCCCAACTGGGCACCACTACTGATCATCAGGAAAAGAAACATAGTATCGTTGAGAGTCCTCGTCAAACTCCCACTTGAGCTCAAGCGCATCACCTGGAGCGGAATCATCAGGCCCTGCATCTGGTGTAATAGTAATCTATGAGCCATAGGGACTCAGCAATCTCGCACCCTCACGATCAAGACTATTTAAGCTTAATAGGTAAGGTAAGGTAAAATATGTGGAGCTGCAGCAAGCGACTAGCATATATGGTGGCTATCCTGTTCGCAAAAGAGAGCGAGAAGAGGAGGCAAAGCGCGAGCGAGAAACTAGAGGGCAACCTGCGCAAGCATTACTCCAACACCGTGTCCACTTCCCGGACTCCGCCGAGAAGAGGCCATCACGATAACACACTCAGTTGATTCATTTTAATTAAGTTAAGGTTCAAGTTATCTACAACCGGACATTAACAAATTCCCATCTGCCCATAACCGCGGGCACGGCTTTCAAAAGTTCAAATCCCTGCAGGGGAGTCCCAACTTAGCCCATGACAAGCTCTCACGGTCAACGAAGGAATAGACCTCCTCCCGAGACGTTCCCATCAGACTCGGTATCTCGGTTCTTCAAGACACTTCGACAGGTTAAAACAAGACCAGCAACACTGCCCGAATGTGCCGACAAATCCCGATAGGAGCTGCACATATCTCGTTCTCAGGGCACACTCAGATGAGACATCCTACGAGTAAAACCAACCCTCAAGTTGCCCCGAGGTGGCCCCGTAGTCTACTCGGTCGGACCAACACTCAGAGGAGCACTGGCCCGGGGGGGCTAAAATAAGATGACCCTTGGGCTCCGGAAACCCAAGGGAAAAAGAGGCTAGGTGGCAAATGGTAAAACCAAGGTTGGGCATTGCTGGAAAAGCTTTAATAAAGGCGAACTATCAAGGGGTTCCCATTATAACCCAACCACGTAAGGAACGCAAAATCGGGAAACTAGGGCGGCAAGAGTGGAACAAAACAATAGGCGAGAGGCCGAGCCTTCTACCCTTTACCAAGTATATAGATGCATTAAGATAACAAGATAATATAATGATATCCCAACAAGTAAATAAGGTTCCAACAAGGAACGGTCTCCAATCTTCACCTGCAACTAGCAACGCTATAAGAGGGGCTGAGCAAAGCGTTAACATAGCCAATCAACGGTTTGCTAGGACAAGGTGGGTTAGAGGTTTGACATGGCAATTTGGGAGGCTTGAAAACATGTGGTAGGCATCGTAGCATTGGCATAGCAAAAGAGCGAGCATCTAGCAAAGCAAAGCTAGTAGTGATTTCGAGGGTATGATCATCTTGCCTGCAAAGTTGTCAGAGTTGACTGGATCCTCGAAAGCAAACTCAACGGGCTCCTCGTTAGCGAACTCGTCTCCCGGCTCTACCCAAACAAGACAAACAAGCAACAAGGACACAATCAACCACGTGCAAGGATCAAACAATATGATGCAAGGATGGTATGCTATGCGGGATGCGATGCGGGATGCATATGCAAGATGTGACAAGGAATGCATGAACCTGGCCTCAACTTGGGAATCCAAGTGTTCCACTGGAAAGATGAGATGAAATCGCTTGAAAATGATATAAAGAACGCCGAAATCGGAGTTACGGTTTGGAAATGGCAAGCGATTCAAGTATGACACCGGTCTGCGATTTACAGCAAGTAGCCAACTAAATGCAATGAGATGAACAAGCTACAGCACCCAAACATGACAGAAAAATACATGGCAGGGATGCATTCAAGATGCTTAACAAAAGTCTAGCACTAAGCTACGGCCAAATCATCCATTAATAGGTTCAAACAAGCATGGCAAAAATGCATATGGTAAACAGATTTCAGACTTAGTGAAATTAACACTTGTCTGGAATTTCAGATCAGATAGCACTTTTCGGAGCAAAAAAACTACATGCTACAGGACCTGAACATGGCAAAGTAAAACATGGAATGGAGCTACTCAAAAAGCTTAACAAAAGTCCCTTAGTGACCTTGAGCCAAAAGGGATCAGAAAACACATTTGCAAGCATGTGAACATAGCAACAACATAATCAGTTTTCAAACTTAGTGAAAACTGGCACATGCTGAAACAGATATCAAGTAGGCATGTTTACGAGCTCGATGCACTCACTACAGAGCAAGTCATGGCAAACTAAGCATACACCCATCAAGAATACAAAAAATTCAAGCTAGACATGGCAAGAACAATAGCATAGCATGCACGGATCAACTACAACATCATCGGCAAAATCTCTAACAAGTAGACAATCTGCCCAGATTCACGAAGTAGCAAAAGTAGAGCTCGATTGACTCAAACTAGGGTGCTCCATAATTGCAAAAAAAGACATGGATGGATAGAGCACTACAAGATTAATAAAACATCCTTACTGATCATCCTCAAAAGAGGCACGGATCACTAGGAAACAACATGAACATATGGCCATATGAAATAAACAGCTCAAGGACTTAGTGGAAATGCTAAGTCCCTGAAATCGGCATTACCAAGTGCCTCACTTTGCAAGCTTGTGCTAGTCACCACACACATCACGAAAATACATGGGTTGTACCTCTGGAAAGATGGCAAAACCCTTAACAAAAACATATGTAGAACTCATGGGCATATCATGCACACAATAATCATGGCAAAAATGACAAATATCTAAATGGAGTAGCTGATCTGACAATTATCTCAAGTAGCACTCTTCTAACAGCATTTCGGGCATCAAAATGAACTCAAATGAAAATGATGCTATGGAATGAAATGATTTGCTCTCTGCGGCGAACATTTTGATATGCTATATGTCCAAAATGGAGCTACGGATGCGGAGATATAGCACGATGAACATAGGCAAAAAAATTAGGCTTAGGGAGAGAGGAGATCCGCGAATTTCGGGAGGGTGGTGTATATATAGGCATAGAGGGAGCTAGGAGAGTCCAAATGAGGTGCGGTTTTCGGCCACGCGATCGTGATCGAACGCTCTAGATGATGGAGAAGGTTTTGGTGGGTTTTGGGCCAACTTGGAGGGGTGTTGGGCTGCAACACACACGAGGCCTTTTCGGTCCCTCGGTTAACCGTTGGAGCATCAAACGAAGTCCAAATGGTACGAAACTTGACAGGCGGTCTACCGGTAGTAAACCAAGGCCGCTTGGCAAGTCTCGGTCCAATCCGGAAATGTTTAATCCCCACGCACGAAAGAAAGGTAGAAATGACCACCGGAGGAGAACGAAGCGCCGGAATGCAAAACGAACAACGGGGAAAATGCTCGAATGCATGAGATGAACACGTATGCAAATGCAATGCACATGATGACATGATATGAGATGCATGACAACGACAACAACACACGGAGACAAAACCCGAACCCGAGAAAATAAAATAACTTAACGCCGGAAACGACAAGAGTTGGATTACAAATTGGGTAAGTCATATCCGGGGTGTTACAACACTCCACCACTACGAAAGGATCTCGTCCCGAGATCTAGGACTGAAAGAACGCCGGGTATTCAGAACGGAGGTGATCCTAGCATTCCCAGGTAGCTTCACGGTCGGAATGGTGTGACCACTTGACTTTGAGGAATTTGATTGACTTGTTGCCAGTCTTGCGTTCAGTCTCTTCAAGAATAGCAACTGGGTGCTCACGATAGGAGAGATCTTCTTGGATCTCAATGTCCTCGAAGTTGACGGTGCGGTCAAGAGTCTTGAAGCACTTTCGGAGCTGAGAGACATGGAACACATCATGAACATTTGCAAAGTTTGAAGGAAGCTCGAGTTGATAGGCGAGATCGCCTCTCTTGCTGACAATCTTGAAAGGTCCCACGTATCTGGGGGCAAGCTTCCCTTTGATACCGAAGCGACTAGTACCTTTCATAGGAGAGACGCGGAGGTAAACATGATCTCCGATCGCGAAAACCAGATCACGGTGCTTACTATCATAGTAGCTCTTCTGGCGGGATTGGGCTGCTTTGAGGTTATCTCGAATGACTTTGCACATTTCCTCTGCCTCTGTGATTAAGTCATTTCCCAAAAGCTGACGTTCACCGGTTTCACACCAGTTGAGAGGGGTACGGCACTTCCTGCCATACAGAATTTCAAATGGGGCCTTGCCCGAACTTGCTTGAAAACTATTGTTGTAGGAGAATTCAGCATAAGGAAGACAATACTCCCACTTCATGCCGAAGGAGATCACACAAGCCCTGACATATCTTCAAGAATCTGATTGACACGCTCGACTTGACCGCTAGTTTGCGGATGGAAAGCTGTGCTGAAGCGGATGTTGGTGCCCATGGCCTTTTGAAAAGAATCCCAAAACTTGGAGGTAAAGATGCTGCCACGGTCTGAAGAGATCACTTGTGGAATACCGTGCAGAGAGACAATCCGAGAGGTATAGAGTTCCGCCAATTGAGCTGCAGTGATTGACTCTTTGATAGGCAGAAAGTGAGCCACTTTGGTGAGTTTGTCGATGACAATGAATATAGCATCATTGCCATGCTTGGACTTTGGAAACCCAGTCACGAAGTCCATCTCAATGTGGTCAAACTTCCATTCTGGAATGGCAAGAGGTTGGAGGAGACCAGCTGGCCTTTGGTGTTCTGCCTTCACTCTTCTGCAGACATCACATTCATTCACGAATTGAGCAATCTCGCGCTTCATTCGAGTCCACCAATAAGCCTGCTTGAGGTCCTGATACATCTTCGTACTCCCAGGGTGGATGGAGAGGAGAGAATTGTGAGCCTCGTTCATGATCACTTTACGAAGGTCACCTTTGGGCACAACAATACGATCCTCGAAGAAGAGAGTATCCTTGTCATCAAGGCGGTAGCACTTGTACTTGGGTTGACTCTTGGCAATCCCAATCTTCACCTTCTTCACCATAGCATCAAGAAGCTGGGCTTGGCGAATCTGGTCTTCCAAGGTAGGACAGACTTGAAGGTTGGCGAGGAAACCTTGAGGAACAACTTGCAAATTAAGTTTGTGGAAAGCTTCACAAAGCTCGGTTTGATAAGGCTTGAGAATAAGACTGTTGCAATAAGCCTTTCTGCTCAATGCGTCAGCAATCACATTGGCCTTGCCTGGAGTATACTCGATACTCGGATTATACTCTTGAATCATTTCGACCCATCGAGTTTTCCTGAAGTTGAGATTAGGCTGAGTGAAGATGTACTTGAGACTCTTGTGGTCAGTGAAGATGTCCACTTTTCTTCCCAATAAGAGATGTCTCCAAGTCAAAAGAGCATGCACAACTGCCGCCAACTCGAGATCATGAGTGGGGTAGTTCTTCTCATTAGGCTTCAACTGGCGAGAGGTATAAGCAACAACTTTCTTCTCTTGCATCAACACTGCGCCAAGACCTTGGAGAGAGGCATCACAAAAGACCTCATACGGTTTGGATTCATCAGGCGGAGTCAGAACTGGAGCAGTGATCAATTTCTCTTTCAAAGTGTTGAAAGCAATGTCACACTCCGGAGACCAAACGTACTTGGCGTGCTTCTGGAGAATATTCGAGAGAGGCTTCGCGATCTTAGAAAAGTTTTCAACGAATCTTCGACAATAGCTTGCGAGACCAAGGAAGCTACGGAGTTGCTTCACGTTCTGAGGAGGTTCCCAATTCACAATTGCAGACACCTTCTCAGGATTCACCGCAATGCCCTTGGCAGAGATGATATGACCAAGATAAAGAACCTCATCGAGCCAAAATTCGCACTTGGAGAACTTGGCGTAGAACTGGTGTTCCCTCAGCTTATCGAGTACCAAACGCAAGTGCTTGGCATGATCTTCCTTGTTCTTCGAGAAAACCAGAATGTCGTTGAGATAGACCAAAACGAAGTCATTGGTGTAGGCGTTGAAAATGAAGTTCATCATGCGAGAGAACGTCGGAGGAGCGTTGACGAGGCCAAAAGACATGACAGTGTATTCGTATGACCCATAGCTTGTCCTGAAAGCCGTCTTGGGAATATCTTGCTCACGGATTCGAATATGATGATAACCCATACGGAGATCAAGCTTGGAGAATACTTGGGCACCTTTGAGTTGTTCGAACAGCTCATTGATGTTGGGAAGTGGGTATTTGTTCTTGATAGTCTTCTTGTTCAATGGACGGTAAACAACACAAAGTCGGTCCGTTCCATCCTTCTTCTTCACAAAATGAACACCACAACCCCACGGAGAAGAACTAGGCCGGATGAGACCCATTCTTTCTTGAATATCGAGTTGCTTCTTCAGCTCCTTCAACTCTTCAGGTCCGAGCTTGTAAGGACGCTTGCACACTGGTTCCATGCCAGGCTCAAGATCAATGACGAATTCAACTGGCCGGTGCGGAGGCATTCCTGGAAGCTCTTCTGGAAAGACGTCTTGATATTCGCAAATGACTGGAATTTGCGAGATGGCATCCAGTTCACCCTTCTCATTGAGAGAAAACATACAGATGGTATTATCCCGAGCGGCAAAGAAAATTACATCCTCAGATGAATGAGTCAATTGAATCTGCCTGGCTGCATAGTCAAGATGTGCCTTGTGCTTAGAAAGCCAATCCATTCCGAGAATAAGATCAATATCCGAGTTACCAAGAACCACCGGAGAAGAAAGAAACTTGTAATCACCCAACGTGATAGAGATATCGGGAGCAACCAAACTAGAAGTCAAAAGCTTGCCGGGAGAAACAACTTGCATGACTTTGGGCATGATCTCAGTATCAACATTGTGCTTCGATGCAAAAGGGCAAGACAAGAAAGAATGCGATGCACCCGTGTCAAAAAGAACTTTTGCAGGAACATCATTAACAGGAAGGTTACCCATGATCACATCTGACGAATCCTCTGCCTGAGCTGCATTCATCAAATTGACCTTGGCGTGCTTGGGGTTATGCTTGACCATAGCTGTACTTGCCGATCTCACAGGAGAGGAAGACGCCTCTGGTTGAGACACTTGTTGGCATAGTGACCCTTCTGTTGGCACTTGTTGCACGTGACCTCTGAAAGCGGACGGTGATACGGAGCACTCGATCTTGGAGGTTGAGACAAAGTCTTGTTCTGAAAGCCAGGGTTGGGTGGGTGGGAAGATGCACTGCCACCTTTGCTCTTCTGCTGATACGGCTGACGGAACGGAGGAGGAGGAAGCCAGTACTTCTGCTGCTTGGCCACTTGAGTAGAGGAAGAAGGCGTAGCATCTCTGACTCGCTTCTTGGAAGCATCACACCTCAGTTGAGCAGCCTCTTGCTTCAGTGCCATGTTGTAGAACTCATCGTACCTCAAGGGCTCAAAGAGAACAAGAGCTAGCTGAATCTCTTCTCTGAGACCACCCCTGAACTGGTATATCATGCTCTTCTCATCAGGGACGTCCTGCTTGGCAAAGTGGGCGAGCTTCTGAAACAACTTGTTGTAGTCATAGACAGACAAAGAACCTTGCTTCAGGTTGCGGAATTCCTCACGCTTGCTTTCAACCACACTCTGGGGGATATGATGAGCTTTGATGTCTTGGTGGAATTCATCCCAGGTAATCACACGTCCACCTCTGGAATCCTTGTACTGCTGGAACCATTCTACAGCTTGATCTTTGAGTTGGAAGGAAGCGAACTTGACAAAGTCCTCGGGCCTGACGTTACTGCACTCGAAATGCTTGCACAGATCCACGAGCCAATCGTCAGCATTGGTTGCCTCAACACAATTGCTGAAAGTCTTTGGCCCGTTAGCAAGGAACTGGTTGAGTGTAGCAAAGTGATTCTGATTGTTGCCTTGGTTCCCTTGGTTGCCTTGTTTGCTCTCTTGGAGAATTTGCATGATCAACTGTGTGTTTGCATTGGTTGCGGCCATCACAGCTTGCCATGCCTCCGGAGGAGGTGGAGGTGGTGGCGGATCAGGATTCGGAGTCGTGCGCGTTCGAGGAGCCATCCTGAAGAGGTTGACATCCATTAGCACATCGATAGACAAATATTGAAGCTGAATCCAACAGAATGAAAATAGCAACATAAAGTCTTCACATCCGAACATAAGAACGAATGCATTCCTCTTGAAATGGTCACATATCTCTAAATTGAGAAGCCGCGTAGAATTAAGGTAGAGAGATAAATCAACAAGGTACAGATCAAGAACGAATAATCGGTAAGAAATCCCAATCTCATACCAATATCCGTGGAAGAAGAACTAGAACTACTTGAATTCCCACCTATGAAACTCCCGAACCTTTCCGGTTATGCAATCAGGTGTTGGGGATACAGGGGAAGCATAATATCTCACCCAAATCTAGCAAATCCTACATCCAGCTGTATCCATCCTTCAACACATAACCGAGAAAAACTTTGGAAACCATCTACCTCAACCTTCGAAAAGCATCCGTTATACAAGTTATGGCTATACTCCCGAACTCCCGCCCCAGTACTGGGTGGCGTCGAGGTTATCTCACCAACGAACTGCATAAAAGAGATTTTCGATGTCGGCGTACTAAACTCAGGTACTCCAGAACTGCAACGATAAAATTATGATGACAACACCTCAGAGCTCAACTCCCCGGGACACTTCCACAAAACCCCTGACAGGAGGCACCAAGACAATGTTCTCGTCATAAAACCATCGGAACTATTCCAAGATACCCGCGTGATCCTAAAAAAAATTTAGTGAAATTTGAGAAGAGAAGAGTCAAAACTCTACGTCGGGATGCCTTACCAGTGCAATGAGGAGACTGGGAAGTAAAAAGAATTCCTAAACTCTCCGATATATAATTCCTAGATGACTCAAAACATTTTTCTAGACACAACTCGACTGCTAAAAACGATCAAGCAACGGGGCTCCTAAGGTCGGGGAAGGCTGTGATTACCAACTTGTAACACCCTCGATGCGACTATAGCTCCCACGTGTCGAGGCACGACTTAGAGACATAATCGCATTGAAGGCATATGTCGCAAGTTAGGCAATCTCCACAACATCCCATGTAATATATAGATAATAAAAGGGGAGATAACATAGTTGGCTTACACTCGCCACGTCAATCAAGGTACATAAATAACATTACATCATCCAAACACTCATGGCCCGACTACGGTGCCAAAATAAAAGATAACCCAACAAGCGACACGGTCCCGATCACCCCCAACTGGGCACCACTACTGATCATCAGGAAAAGAAACATAGTATCCTTGAGAGTCCTCGTCGAACTCCCACTTGAGCTCGAGCGCGTCACCTGGAGCGGAATCATCAGGCCCTGCATCTGGTGTAATAGTAATCTGTGAGCCACAGGGACTCAGCAATCTCGCACCCTCGCGATCAAGACTATTTAAGCTTAATAGGTAAGGCAAGGTAAAATATGTGGAGCTGCAGCAAGCGACTAGCATATATGGTGGCTATCCTGTTCGCAAAAGAGAGCGAGAAGAGGAGGCAAAGCGCAAGCGAGAAACTAGAGGGCAACCTGCGCAAGCATTACTCCAACACCGTGTCCACTTCCCGGACTCCGCCGGGAAGAGGCCATCACGGTAACACACTCAGTTGATTCATTTTAATTAAGTTAAGGTTCAAGTTATCTACAACCGGACATTAACAAATTCCCATCTGCCCATAATCGCGGGCACGGCTTTCGAAAGTTCAAATCCCTGCAGGGGAGTCCCAACTTAGCCCATGACAAGCTCTCACGGTCAACGAAGGAATAGACCTCCTCCCGAGATGTTCCGATCAGACTCGGTATCTCGGTTCTTCAAGACACTTCGACAGGTTAAAACAAGACCAGCAACACTGCCCGAATGTGCCGACAAATCCCGATAGGAGCTGCACATATCTCGTTCTCAGGGCACACTCAGATGAGACATCCTACGAGTAAAACCAACCCTCAAGTTGCCCCGAGGTGGCCCCGCAGTCTACTCGGTCGGACCAACACTCAGAGGAGCACTGGCCCGGGGGGGGCTAAAATAAGATGACCCTCGGGCTCCGGAAACCCAAGGGAAAAAGAGGCTAGGTGGCAAATGGTAAAACCAAGGTTGGAAATTGCTGGAAAAGCTTTAATTAAGGCGAACTATCAAGGGGTTCCCATTATAACCCAACCGCGTAAGGAACGCAAAATCCGGGAACATAACACCGATATGACGGAAACTAGGGCGGCAAGAGTGGAACAAAACACTAGGCGAGAGGCCGAGCCTTCCACCCTTTACCAAGTATATAGATGCATTAAGATAACAAGATAATATAATGATATCCCAACAAGTAAATAAGGTTCCAATAAGGAACGGTCTCCAATCTTCACCTGCAACTAGCAATGCTATAAGAGGGGCTGAGCAAAGCGGTAACATAGACAATCAACGGTTTGTTAGGACAAGGTGGGTTAGAGGTTTGACATGGCAATTTGGGAGGCTTGAAAACAAGTGGTAGGCATCGTAGCATTGGCATAGCAAAAGAGCGAGCATCTAGCAAAGCAAAGATAGTAGTGATTTTGAGGGTATGATCATCTTGCCTGCAAAGTTGTCAGAGTTGACTGGATTCTCGAAAGCAAACTCAACGGGATCCTCGTTAGCGAACTCATCTCCCGGCTCTACCCAAACAAGAAAAACAAGCAACAAGGACACAATCAACCACGTGCAAGGATCAAACAATATGATGCAAGGATGGTATGCTATGCGGGATGCGATGCGGGATGCATATGCAAGATTTGACAAGGAATGCATGAACCTGGCCTCAACTTGGGAATCCAAGTGTGCCACTGGAAAGATGAGATGAAATCGCTTGAAAACGATATAAAGAACGCCGGAATCGGAGTTACGGTTTGGAAATGGCAAGCGATTCAAATATGACACCGGTCTGCGATTTACAACAAGTAGCCAACTAAATGCAATGAGATGAACAAGCTACAGCACCCAAACATGACAACAAAATACATGGAAGGGATGCATTCAATATGCTTAACAAAAGTCTAGCACTGAGCTATGGCCAAATCATCCATTAACAGGTTCAAACAAGCATGGCAAAAATGCATATGGTAAACAGATTTCAGACTTAGTGAAATTAACACTTGTCTGGCATTTCAGATCAGATAGCACTCTTCGGAGCAACAAAACTACATGCTACAGGACCTGAACATGGCAAAGTAAAACATGGAATGGATCTACTCAAAAATCTTAACAAAAGTCCCTTAGTGACCTTGAGCCAAAAGGGATCATAAAACACATTTGCAAGCATGTGAACATAGCAAAAACATAATCAGTTTTCAGACTTAGTGAAAACTGGCACATGCTGAAACAGATATCAAGTAGGCATGTTTACGAGCTCGATGCACTCACTACAGAGCAAGTCATGGCAAACTAAGCATACACCCATCAAGAATACACAAAATGCAAGCTAGACATGGCAAGAACAATAGCATAGCATGCACGGATCAACTACAACATCATCGGCAAAATAGCTAACAAGTAGACAATCTGCCCAGATTCACAAAGTAGCAAAAGTAGAGCTCGATTGACTCAAACTAGGGTGCTCCATAATTGCAAAAAAAGACATGGATGGATAGAGAACTACAAGATTAATAAAACATCCTTACTGATCATCCTCAAAAGAGGCACGGATCACTAGGAAACAACATGAACATATGGCCATATGAAATAAACAGCTCAAGGACTTAGTAGAAATGCTAAGTCCCTGAAATCCGCATTACCAAGTGCCTCACTTTGCAAGCTTGTGCTAGTCACCACGCACATCACAAAAATACATGGGTTGTACCTCTGGAAAGATGGCAAAACCCTTAACAAAACATATGTAGAACTCATGGGCATATCATGCACATAATAATCATGGCAAAAATGACAAATATCTTGGAGTAGCAGATCTAACAATTATCTCAAGTAGCACTCTTCTAACAGCATTTCGGGCATCAAGATGAACTCAAATGAAAATGATGCAATGGAATGAAATGATGTGCTCTCTGAGGCGAACATTTTCATATGCTATATGCCCAAAACGGAGCTACGGATGCGGAGATATAGCACGATGAACATAGGCAAAAAAATTAGGGTTAGGGAGAGAGGAGAGCCGCGAATTTCGAGAGGGTGGTGTATATATAGGCATAGAGGGAGCTAGGAGAGTCCAAATGAGGTGCGGTTTCTGGCCACGCGATCGTGATCGAACGCTCTAGATGATGGAGAAGGTTTTGGTTGGTTTTGGGCCAACTTGGAGGGGTGTTCGGATGCAACACACACGAGGCCTTTTCGGTCCCTCGGTTAACCGTTGGAGCATCAAACGAAGTCCAAATGGTACGAAACTTGACAGGCGGTCTACCGGTAGTAAACCAAGGCCGCTTGGCAAGTCTCGGTCCAATCCGAAAATGTTTAATCCCCACATACGAAAGAAAGGTAGAAATGACCACCGGAGGAGAACGAAGCGCCGGAATGCAAAACGGATAACGGGGAAAATGCTCGAATGCATGAGATGAACACGTAAGCAAATGCAATGCACATGATGACATGATATGAGATGCATGACAACGACAACAACACATGGAGACAAAACCCAAACCCGTGAAAATAAAATAACTTAACGCTGGAAACGGCAAGAGTTGGATTACATATTGGGTAAGTCATATCCGGGGTGTTACACATAAGATTGGCGAGACGACAACGATGCTACAATGATGATTAAGGTGTCGTGCCGGTGACGATGGTGATCATGACGGTGCTTCGAAGATGGAGATCACAAGCACAAGATGATGATGGCCATATCATATCACTTATATTGATTGCATGTGATGTTTATCTTTTATACATCTTATCTTGCTTTGATTGACGGTAGCATTTTAAGATTATCTCTCACTAATTATCAAGAAGTGTTCTCCCTGAGTATGCACCGTTGCGAAAGTTCTTCGTGCTAAGACACCACGTGATGATCGGGTGTGATAGGCTCTACGTTCAAATACAATGGGTGCAAAACAGTTGCACACGCGGAATACTCAGGTTATACTTGACGAGCCAAGCATATACAGATATGGCCTCGGAACACGGAGACCGAAAGGTCGAGCGTGAATCATATAGTAGATATGATCAACATAGTGATGTTCACCATTGAAACTACTCCATCTCACGTGATGATCGGACATGGTTTAGTTGATTTGGATCCCCGGGTACCGAGCTCGAATTCGCCCTATAGTGAGTCGTATTACAATTCACTGAACTTTAATCTATCATGAACTTAGTCCTGGTAGTATTAGCATATCTATGTTGTAGATCAATAGCTCGCGTTTAGCTCCCCTGTTTTATTTTTGATATGTTCCTAGAGAAAATTGTGTTGAAAGATGTTAGTAGCAATGATGCAGATTGGATCCGTGATCTGAGATTTATCCTCATTGCTGCACAGAAGAATTATGTCCTTGATGCACCGCTAGGTGACAGACCTCTTGCAGGAGCAGATGCAGACGTTATGAACGTTTGGCTAGCTCAATATGATGACTACTTGATAGTTTAGTGCACCATGCTTAACGGCTTAGAATCGGGACTTCAAAGACGTTTTGAACGTCATGGACCATATGAGATGTTCCAGGAGTTGAAGTTAATATTTCAAGCAAATACCCAAGTTGAGAGATATGAAGTTTCCAACAAATTCTATAGCTAAAAGATGGAGGAGAATCGCTCAACTAGTGAGCATGTGCTCAAATTGTCTGAGTACTACAATCGCTTGAATAAAGTGGGAGTTAATCTTCCAGATAAGATAGTGATTGACAGAATTCTCTAGTCACCATCGCCAAGTTAGTGGAACTTCGTGATGAACTATAATATGCAAGGGATAACGGATACAATTCCCAAGCTCTTCGTGATGCTAAAATCGACGAAGGTAGAAATCAAGAAAAACATCAAGTGTTGATGGTTGACGAGACCACTAGTTTCAAGAAAACGACAAAGGGAAGAAAGGGAACTTCAAGAAGAACGGCAAGCAAGTTGCTGCTCAAGTGAAGAAGCCCAAGTCTGGTCCTAAGCCTGAGACAAAGTGCTTCTAATGAAAAGGGACTGGTCACTGGAAGCGGAACTGCCCCAAGTGATTAGCGGATAAGAAGGATGGCAAAGTGAGCAAAGGTATATTTGATATACATGTTATTGATGTGTGATTTACTAGTGTTTATAGCAAACCCTCAGTATTTGATACTAGTTCAGTTGCTAAGATTAGTAACTCGAAACGGGAGTTGCAGAATAAACAGAGACTAGTTAAGGGTGAAGTGACGATGTGTGTTGGAAGTGGTTCCAAGATTGATATGATCATCATCGCACACTCCCTATACTTTCGGGATTAGTGTTGAACCTAAATAAGTGTTATTTGGTGTTTGCGTTGAGCATGAATATGATTTGATCATGTTTATTGTAATACGGTTATTCATTTAAGTAAGAGAATAAATTGTTGTTCTGTTTACATGAATAAAACCTTATATGGTTACACACCCAATGAAAATAGTTCGTTGGATCTCGTTCATAGTGATACACATAATCATAATATTGAAACCAAAAGATGCAAAGTTAATAATGATGGTGCAACTTATTTGTGGCACTGCCGTTTAGGTCATATTGGTGTAAAGCACATGAAGAAACTCCATGCTGATGGGCCTTTTGGAATCACTTGATTATGAATCAGTTGATGCTTGCGAACCATGCCTCATGGGCAAGATGACTAAGACTCCGTTCTCCGGAACAATGGAACGAGCAACAGATTTGTTGGAAATCATACATACTGATGTATGTGGTCCGATGAATATTGAGGCTCGAGGCAGGTATCATTATTTTCTGATCTTCACAGATGATTTGAGCAGATATGAGTATATCTACTTGATGAAACACAAGTATGAAACATTTGAAAAGTTCAAAGAATTTCAGAGTGAAGTGGAGAATCATCGTAACAAAAATAAAAGTTTCTACGATATGATCGCAGAAGTAAAATATTTGAGTTACGAGTTTGGCCTTCAGTTAAAAACAATGTGAAATAGTTTCACTAATCACGCCACTTGGAACACCACAGCATAATGGTGTGACCGAACGTCATAACTGTACTTTATTAGATATGGTGCGATCTATGATGTCTCTTACCGATCTACCACTATCGTTTTGGGGTTATGCATTAGAGACATCTACATTCACGTTAAATAGGGCACCATCTAAATCCGTTGAGATGACACCTTATGAACTATGGTTTAGCAAGAAACCTAAGCTGTCATTTCTTAAAGTTTGAGGTTGCAATGCTTATGTGAAAAAGTTTCAACTTGATAATCTCAAACCTAAATCGAAGAAGTGCGTCTTCATAGGATACCAAAGGAAACTATTGGATACACCTTCTATCACAGATCCGAAGGAAAGACTTTTGTTGCTAAATTCAGAAACTTTCTAGAGAAGGAGTTTCTCTCGGAAGAAGTGAGTGGGAGGAAAGTAGAACCTGATGAGGTAACTATACCTACTCCCTTATTGAAAAGTAGTTCATCACAGAAATCTGTTCCTGTGACTACTACACCAATTAGTGAGGAAGCTAATGATAATGATCATGTAACTTCAGATCAAGTTACTACCGAACCTCGTAGGTAAACCAGAGTGCGATCCGCACCAGAGTGGTACGGTAATCCTGTTCTGGAGGTCATGTTACTTGACCATGACGAACCTACGAACTATGAGGAAGCGATGATGAGCCCAGATTCTGCAAAATGGCTTGAGGCCATGAAATCTGAGATGGGATCCATGTATGAGAACAAAGTATGGACTTTGATGGATTTGCCCGATGATCGGCAAGCCATAGAAAATAAATGGATCTTCAAGAGGAAGACAGACGCTGATAGTAGTGTTACTATCTACAAAGCTAGAATTGTCGCAAAAAGGTTTTCGACAAGTTCAAGGTGTTGACTACGATGAGAGATTCTCACACGTATCTATGCTTAAAGTCTGTCCGAATCATGTTAGCAATTGCCGCATTTTATGAAATCTGGCAAATGGATAACAAAACTGCAATCCTTAATGGATTTCTTAAAGAAGAGTTGTATATGATGCAACCAGAAGGTTTTGTCAATCCTAAAGGTGTTAACAAAAAATGTGCAAGCTCCAGCGATCCATCTATGGACTAGTACAAGCATCTCGGAGTTGGAATATACGCTTTGATGAGTTGATCAAAGCATATAGTTTTATACAGACTTGCGGTGAAGCCTGTATTTACAAGAAAGTGAAGTGGGAGCACTACAGCATTTCTGATAAGTATATGTGAGTGACATATTGTTGATCGGAAATAATGTAGAATTATTCTGTAAAGCATAAAGAAGTGTTTGAAAGGAGTTTTTCAAAGAAAGACCTCGGTGAAGCTGCTTACATATTGAGCATCAAGATCTATAGAGATAGATCAAGACGCTTGATAAGTTTTTTCAATGAGTACATACCTTGACAAGATTTTGAAGTAGTTCAAAATGGAACAGTCAAAGAAAGAGTTCTTGCCTGTGTTACAAGGTGTGAAATTGAGTAAGACTCAAAGCCCGACCACGGCAGAAAATAGAAAGAGAATGAAAGTCATTCCCTATGCCTCAGCCATAGGTTCTATAAAGTATGCCATGCTATGTACTAGATCTATCGTATACCCTACACTGATTTTGGCAAGGGAGTACAATAGTGATCTAGGAGTAGATCACTGGACATCGGTCAAAATTATCCTTAGTGGAATAAGGATATGTTTCTCGATTATGGAGGTGACAAAAGGTTCGTCGTAAAAGGATTACGTCGATACAAGTTTTTGGCACTGATCCGGATGACTCTAAGTCTTCATCTGGATACATATTGAAAGTGGGAGCAATTAGCTAAAGGAGCTCCGTGCAGAGCATTGTAGACATAGAAATTTGCAAAATACATACGGATCTGAATTTTGGCAGACTCGTTGACTAAGCTTCTCTCACAAGCAAAACATGATCACACCTTAGTACTCTTTGGGTGTTAATCACATATAGATGTGAACTAGATTACTGACTCTAGCAAACCTTTTGAGTGTTGGTCACATGACGATGTGAACTATGGGTGTTAATCACATGGTGATGTGACCTATTGATGTTAAACCACATGGCGATGTGATCTAGATTATTGACTCTAGTGCAAGTGGGAGACTGAAGGAAATATGCCCTAGAGGCAATAATAAAGTTATTATTTATTTCCTTATTTCATGATAAATGCTTATTATTCATGCTAGAAACATAATACATGTGTGAATACATAGACAAACAAAGTGTCACTAGTATGCCTCTACTTGACTAGCTCGTTAATCGAAGATGGTTATGTTTCCTAACCATAGACATGTGTTGTCATTTGATTAACGGGATCACATCATTAGGAGAATGATGTGATTAACATGACCCATTCCATTAGCTTAGCACCCGATCGTTTAGTATGTTGCTATTGCTTTATTCATGACTTATACATGTTCCTATGACTATGAGATTATGCAACTCCCGTTTGCCGGAGGAACACTTTGTGTGCTACCAAACGTCACAACGTAACTGGGTGATTATAAAGGAGCTCTGCAGGTGTCTCCAAAGGTACATGTTGGGTTGGCGTATTTCAAGATTAGGATTTGTCACTCCGATTGTCGGAGAGGTATCTCTGGGCCCTCTCGGTAATGCACATCACATAAGCCTTGCAAGCATTGCAACTAATGAGTTAGTTGTGAGATGATGTATTACGAAACGAGTAAAGAGACTTGCCGGTAACGATATTGAACTAGGTATTAAGATACCGACGATCGAATCTCGGGCAAGTAACATACCGATGACAAAGGGAACACCGTATGTTGTTATGCGGTCTGACCGATAAAGATCTTCGTAGAGTATGTGGGAGCCAATATGAGCATCCAGGTTCCACTATTGGTTATTGACCGGAGACATGTCTCGGTCATGTCTACATTGTTCTCGAACCCGTAGGGTCCGCACGCTTAAGGTTTCGATGATAGTTATATTATGAGTTTATGAGTTTTGATGTACCGAAGGAGTTCAGAGTCCCGGATGAGATTGGCGACATGATGAGGAGTCTCGAAATGGTCGATACGTAAAGATCGATATATTGGACGACTATATTCGGACATCGGAAAGGTTCCGAGTGATTCGGATATTTTCGGAGGTACCGGGGAGTTACGGGAATACGAGGAAGAAGCAATGGGACTTAATGGGCCTTAGTGGGAAGGACCAAGAGGTGGCGCGCGCCCCTCCCAAGCCCAGTCCGAATTGGACAAGTGGTTTGGGGCGCGGCCCCTCTCTCCCTTCCTTCCCCTCTTCCCCCCTTTCCCCCCTTCTCCTAGTTGGACTAGGAAAGGAGGAAACCTACTCCAACTAGGAGTAGGAATCCTACTCCCTGGCGCGCCTCTCCTAAGGCCGGCCTCCTCCCCCTTGCTCCTTTATATACGGGGGCAAGGGGGCACCTCTAGACACACAAGTTGATCTCCAAGATCGTTCTCTTAGCCGTGTGCGGTGCCCCCTTCCACCATAGTCCTCCATAATATTGTAGTGGTGCTTAGGAGAAGCCCTGCAATAGTAGAACATCAAGATCGTCACCACGCCGTCGTGCTGACGGAACTCTTCCCCGACACTTTGCTGGATCGGAGTCCGGGGATCGTCATCGAGCTGAACGTGTGCTAAAACTCGGAGGTGTCGTAGTTTCGGTATTTGATCGGTCGGGCCGTGAAGACGTACGACTACATCAACTGCGTTGTGCTAACGCTTCCGCTGTCGGTCTACGAGGGTACGTAGATCACACTCTCCCCTCTCGTTGCTATGCATCACCATGATCTTGCGTGTGCGTAGGAAATTTTTTAAAATTACTACGTTCCCCAACAGGAACCATAAGCCTGGGTTTGATTCCTCATAGAATTTCTTGATTTGCTCTCTCTGCTTGACCATTAGACTGGAGGTGAGCCATCGATGCTAGATCGAGCTGGATGTGCTCATGTTGACAAAATTCTTCCATCTCCCCTTTTGACAGGTTAGTACCATTATCAGTTATAATGTTGTGTGGAAAACCAAATCGGAATATCACCTTTTTGATAATTGAACCGCCGTGGCTGCATCACACTTGCTAACTGGCTCTGCTTCCACCCATTTGGTGAATTTATCAACTGCTACTAACAGGTGGGTCTTTTGTACTTGGATCGCTTGAAGGGTCCAACCATATCAAGCCCCCAAGTCGCAAACGGCCAAGTTATTGGAATCATCCTCAACTCTTGGGCCAGAATGTGGGCACGTCGGGCGAATTTTTGACAACCGTCACATCTCTTGACTAAATCCTCCGCATCAGCATGCGCTGTCAACCAGTAAAAACCATGGTGAAAAGCTTTAGCAACCAAAGACTTTGAACCAGCGTGGTGACCGCAATCCCCTTCTTGGATTTCTCGCAAAATCTCACAACCCTCTTGAGGAGAAACACAAAGCTGAATTGCTCCTGAAACACTATAGTGATGTAACTCCCCGTTGAGTATGGTCATGGATTTGGAACGCCGGGTTATCTGTCGAGCCAACGTTTCATCGTCTGGTAACTCGCCCCGGTTCATGTAAGACAGATATGGGATTGTCCAATCCGGTATGGCATGCAAAGCTGCCACCAATTGAGCCTCCGGATCAGGAATGGCCAAATCTTCTTCGGTTGGCACCTTGACTGACGGATTATGCAATACATCAAGAAAGACATTTGGTGGGACCGGTTTACGCTGGGAACCAAGACGACTTAAAGCGTCCGCCGCTTCATTCTTCCGCCGGTCTATATGGTCCACCTGATAACCCTTAAAGTGACCAGCCACTGTATCTACCTCTCGCCGATATGCAGCCATGAGTGGGTCCTTAGAATCCCAAGCGCCAGACACCTGTTGAGCCACTAGATCTAAATCGCCGAAGCACTTAACCCGGCTTAAATTCATCTCCTTAGCCATCCGAAGACCGTGGAGCAAAGCCTCATATTCAGCTGCATTGTTAGTACAAGGGAACATTAAACGGAGGACATAACAAAACTTGTCACGTCGTGGGGAAGTTAGTATGACTCCAGCCCCCGAGCCCTCCAACTGTCTGGATCCATCAAAATGAATAGTCCAATATGTATTATCTGGTTTCTCTTCAGGTGCCTGTAACTCCGTCCAATCATTGATGAAGTGCACGAGTGCCAGGGACTTGATCGCTGTGCGGGGTATATATTTGAGCCCATGAGGTCCAAGTTCAATAGCCCACTTGGCAATCTGGCTGGTTGCTTCTCTGTTTTGAATGATATCGCCTAGAAGAGCTGAATTGACCACTGTGATGGGATGGCCCTGAAAATAATGTTTAAGCTTCCGGCTTGCCATAAACACTCCAATCTTTCACCTTTGCAATCTCCGCATTGTGCTGATCCCTGGCCGCTGCATCCACCTCCGCGGCCATCAACTTTGCCAAAGCGTCGAACAAACCAGACAGGACTTGTGCTGGAGGCGGCGCTGAGCTTCCTGCCACTGTCGGTGTGGCCGTTGTTGAACCGAAGAGTATTGCTGCGGCGGCCGATGAATGAGGCGATGATTGTGTGCCGGCCATGAAGATAGCGGCCCGGTTTGGCAGATCAGGGGAATACGGAACACTGTTGCCCTCGGATCCTCCATCAATCCGGCCGTCCTGCAACTGGTAAAGCGACTCGGTCTCTCCAGAAGACTCGTCATCAGAATAGACCACGGTCTCTCCATCGGACACCGGCCCGTCCTCGTATCTCGCTCCATGGATGACACCTACGAAAACATGCTTTGCCACGGGCTGAACCGGCGAAGAACCTGCACGCCGAGCCGTTTCAATGATGTCAGATGTCCGGCTCAAGGGCCGGTTCACCGGTCTTACCGATGAAGACGTGAATCCCACCGAAGGGGACCCGGTACCCGTATTCGATTGAATCGGCCTCGGGACCCCATCCTGCATTGTCGATGTAGAGCTTGCTGTGACGACTCTTCGTCATCCGTCCCACATCGTATCCCTTAAGTCCATCAAAGTTGCCCTTCAAGAACTCAAAACCATCATGCGATAGCCCCACGGTGGGCACCAACTGTCGTGGGTTTGTCACGGCAGATGTCCTTGTGAAAGGACTTAGTCGTGGAGCCATCGCTACGGGTTAGCTTAAAGGGGTTAAACCGGACAAGGGGACACGTGGAGTTTTATACTAGTTCGGCCCCTTCAAGGAAGGTAAATCCTACGTCTAGTTGTGATTGGTATTGCTAGGGTTTCGAAGGCTAAGGAGAGAATCCACTTTGTCTAGCTCTCGAGTTGTTATCCGTCCCTAAACCGCTGCCGGGTCGTCCCTTTATATACATAGGTTGAAGCCCGCCAGGCTACAGAGTCCCGAAGCCGGATCATAAATGTGTCCGGTTCGGTCTCTATCCTTCCTATCTTACAATACAAGTTACATGACTAGGTTGGTTTACATTTACAGGCTTTAACCCGCACTTGGGCCTTGGGCCTTCGTAAAGCGCCATCATCCTTGCATCTTCCTGGGCTTCTAATCTTCAAGGAGTTAACCCGGCTACGCAAGGCCGGTTTACATCCAGTAGTAATATCCCCAACAATTAGCCTTCCCCCTTTTATTCTGGCATTCTGCAGTTTAGTCCACAGATACTACCCATTTCATTGATACCAATGCATATGTTGTTGGGGAACGTAGTAATTTCAAAAAAATTCCTATGCACACACAGGATCATGGTGATGCATAGCAACGAGAGGGGAGAGTGTGTCCACGTACCCTCGTAGACCGAAAGCGGAAGCGTTAGCACAACGCGGTTGATGTAGTCGTACGTCTTCACGATCCGACTGATCCAAGTACCGAATGCACAGCACCTCCGAGTTCAGCACACGTTCAGCTCGATGACGTCCCACGAACTCCGATCCAGCAGAGCTTCACGGGAGAGTTCCGTCAGCACGACAGCGTGATGATGGTTATGATGATGCTACCGACGCAGGGCTTCACCTAAGCACCGCTACGAAATGATCGAGGTGGATTATGGTGGAGGGGGGCACCGCACACGGCTGGGAGAGATCAACAGATCAACTTGTGTGTCTAGAGGTGCCCCCTGCCCACATATATAAAGGAGCAAGGGGGGAGGCCGGCTGGCCCCTGTAGGCGTGCCAGGAGGAGGAGTCCTCCTACTAGTAGGAGTAGGACTCCCCTCTTTCCTACTCCTACTAGGAGGGGGAAAGGAAGGGGGAGAGGGAGAAGGAAAGGGGGGCGCAGCCCCCCCTCTCCTAGTCCAATTCGGACCAGAGGGGGAGGGGGGCGCGGCCTGCCCTAGGCCAGCCCTCTCTCTCCACTAAGGCCCATAAGGCCCACTATTTCACCCCGGGGGGGGGGATGGTTCCGGTAACCCTCCGGCACTCTAGTTTTCTCCGAAACCACCCGGAACACTTATGGTGTCCAAATATAGTCATCCAATATATCGATCTTTATGTCTCGACCATTTTGAGACTCCTCGTCATGTCCGTGATCATATCCGGGACTCTGAACTAGCTTCGGTACATCAAAACACAAAAACTCATAATACCGATCGTCACCGAATTTTAAGCGTGCGGACCCTACGGGTTCGAGAACTATGTAGACATGACCGAGACACGTCTCCAGTCAATAACCAATAGCGGAACCTGGATGCTCATATTGACTCCCACATATTCTACGAAGATCTTTATCGGTCTAACCGCATAACAACATACATTGTTCCCTTTGTCATTGGTATGTTACTTACCCGAGATTCGACCGTCGGTATCTCAATACCTAGTTCAATCTCGTTACCGGCAAGTCTCTTTACTCGTTTCATAGTACAACATCTCGCAACTAACTCATTAGTTACAATGCTTGCAAGGCTTATAGTGATGTGCATTACCGAGTGGGCCCAGAGATACCTCTCCGACAAGCGGAGTGGCAAATCCTAATCTTGATCTATACCAACTCAAAAAGTACCATCGGAGACACCTGTAGAGCACCTTTATAATCACCCAGTTATGTTGTGACGTTTGGTAGCACACAAAGTGTTCCTCCGCTAATCGGGAGTTGCATAACCTCATAGTCATAGGAACATGTATGAGTCATGAAGAAAGTAATAGCAGTAAACTAAATGATCAAGTGCTAAGCTAGCGGAATGGGTCAAGTCAATCACATCATTCTCCTAATGATGTGATCCCGTTAATCAAATGACAACTCATGTCTATGGTTAGGAAACTTAACCATCTTTGATTAATGAGCTAGTCAAGTAGAGGCATACTAGTGACACTCTATTTGTCTATGTATTCACACATGTACTAAGTTTCCGGTTACTACAATTCTAGCATGAATAATAAACATTTATCATGATATGAAGAAATAAATAATAACTTTATTATTGCCTCTAGGGCATATTTCCTTCAGTCTCCCACTTGCACTAAAGTCAATAATCTAGATTACACAGTAATGATTCTAACACCCATGGAGCCTTGGTGCTGGTCATGTTTTGCTCATGAGAGAGGCTTAGTCAACGGGTCTGCAAAATTCAGATCCGTATGTATCTTGCAAATCTCTATGTCTCCCACCTAGACTTGATCGCGGATGGAATTGAAGTGTCTCTTGATGTGCTTGGTTCTCTTGTGAAATCTGGATTCCTTTGCCAAGGCAATTGCACCAGTATTGTCACAAAAGATTTTCATTGGACCCGATGCACTAGGTATGACACTTCGATCGGATATGAACTCTTTCATCCAGAATCCTTCATTTGCTGCTTCTGAAGCAGCAATGTACTCCACTTCACACGTAGATCCCACCATGACGATTTGTTTAGAACTGCTCCAACTAACAGCTCCACCGTTCAATATAAACACGTATCCGGTTTGTGATTTAGAATTGTCCAGATCAGTGTCAAAGCTTGCATTAATGTAACTATTTACGATGAGCTCTTTGTCACCTCCATAAATGAGAAACATATCCTTAGTCCTTTTCAGGTATTTCAGGATGTTCTTGACCGCTGTCCAGTGATCCACTCCTGGATTACTTTGGTACCTCCCTGATAAACTAATAGCAAGGCACACATCAGGTCTGGTACACAGCATTGCATACATGATAAAGCCTATGGCTGAAGCGCAGGGAACATCTTTCAGTTTCTCTCTATCTTCGGTAGTGGTCGGGCATTGAGTCTTACTCAACTTCACACCTTGTAACACAGGCAAGAACCCTTTCTTTGCCTGATCCATTTTGAACTTCTTCAAAACTTTGTCAAGGTATGTGCTTTGTGAAATTCCAATTAAGCGTCTTGATCTATCTCTATAGATCTTGATGCCCAATATGTAAGCAGCTTCACTGAGGTCTTTCATTGAAAAACTCTTACTCAAATATCCTTTTATGCTATCCAGAAATTATATATCATTTCCAATCAACATTATGTCATCCACATATAGTATTAGAAATGCTACAGAGCTCCCACTCACATTCTTGTAAATACAAGCTTATCCAAAAGTTTGTATAAAACCATATGCTTTGATCACATTATCAAAACATTTATTCCAACTCCGAGAGGCTTGCACCAGTCCATAAATGGATCGCTAGAGCTTGCATACTTTGTTAGCACCCTTTTGATCAATAAACCTTCAGGTTGCATCATATACAACTCTTCTTCCAGAAATCCATTCAGGAATGCAGCCTTTACATCCATTTGCCAAATTTCATAATCATAAAATGCGGCAATAGCTAACATGATCCGGACGGACTTAAGCATCGCTATGAGTGAGAAGGTCTCATCGTAGTCAACTCCTTGAACTTGTCGAAAACCTTTCGCAACAAGTCGAGCTTTGTAGACAGTAACATTACCATCAGCGTCTGTCTTCTTCTTGAAGATCCATTTATTCTCGATGGCTTGCCGATCATAGGGCAAGTCAACCAAAGTCCACACTTTGTTCTCATACATGGATCCCATCTCAGATTTCATGGCTTCTAGCCATTTTGCGGAATCTAGGCTCATCATCGCTTCCTCATAGTTCGTAGGTTCGGCATGGTCTAGTAACATGACCTCCAGAACAGGATTACCGTACCACTCTAGTGCGGATCTTACTCTGGTTGACCTATGAGCACTACAAAAAAATACACTTCTGTGATGATACATGTTTGTCACAGTAGGTCACATTTTCTGTCATGCATGTACATCCATGACAAATTTATGACAGAATCAAGATAGTCATACATGTGTTGTCGTAGAAGTGTTCCATGACATTACCAAAATTATCATCACGGAAGTGTCCACTTCCATGACGATAAATCGCGCGTCACAGAAGTTCTTTCGTCAAGGGTGACCGACACGTGGCATCCACCGTAACGGAACACCGTTAAGCTATCGGGTCCGGTTTTGGATCCGATAACCCGTTAACAGCCCCGACCAATGGGGATTTTCCACGTGTAAAATCATCATTGGCTGGAGGAAACATGTGTCGGCTCAACGTTGGGACAGATGTCATCCACTCATTGGAACCAAAGCGCCTATGATACGTCGACACATGGCACGGCCCAACAGAGGCCCATTCCTGTGAAAAGGCCGGCCCGTTTGACTTGGTCAAAATGTGGCGGGCCGGCCCACGGCAAGCCTGTGAACAGCCTGTTCGCATATAGCCCATTTACAGCCCGCTAACCAGGGCCCGTTTACGGCCTATCCGAATTAGGCCCAGTAGCGTCATCTGGGCCATCCAATATAATTCCAGCCCGTTTTAACTTCCGGCCCATGTATGGCGCATGACGTCTTTTGGCCCATATGAGGCCCTTATTACTCTCGGCCCGTTAACGGCCCGTGGTAAAACTGACCCATAATTAACAGTGTATCACTTTATACCCATTAACGTCACGTGGTGAAACTGGGTCGTAATGAATAGTGTATCACTTTATACCCATTAACGGCCCATTATTCCGTTGGGCCGTTTCCAGCCCATGTTATCTTTCGGCCTTCTCGGGGCCCATTTATTCTTGGGCTCATTTCCACATTCGTTTACTTGCGGCCCGTTACTGTCATTTTCTGCTTGTGGGCCAAATTCAGCCCGTGGTTACAGTCGGCCCGTTTGTGGCCCGATAATACGTTGGGCCGTTTTCATGTCAAAAAAAACCCGTTGGGCTGTTTTCATAGAGTTATCAAATATGACTTATTAACGACCCATTATTGTCCACGAATAGTACGACCCATGATTGGCGAAATGATGATACGCCCCGTAGAAGGCCCATGGATCCTACGGCCCGTAGAAGGCCCATGGATCCTATGGCCCGTATAGAAGGCCAATGGATCCTACGGCCCGTAGAAGGCCCATGCATCATACGGCCCGCAGGAGGCCCATGGTTACAACAGTCCGTGTGTTGCCATGATTATTCTGGCCTAATTTCCAAAGATAGGTTATTGTGGCCACTAGAAAAACACAGAAAAAGAACTGTAGTGACTACAAGCAAACAACTAAACAAGACAATAAGGAAATAAATAAGCAAGAAATTAGCGCTAGCCAATTACCGCTATTACACATATTACATCCACTGGGCATCAAAGTTCGCCACCAGTGCAAATATAGGGAACAAAGCAGCATATTACATACACTGGCCGTCAAAATTGGCCACCAGTGCAAATAAACGCGGCAGCAAAACAAGAGCATAACTGAAACAACTTCAGAAGAGCTCAAGAAACGTGGTATCCACCATGCTGGCAATAAGCTTAGCAAGCTTATTAGCTTTATCCTGTTTGGCGCTAAAATCCTCCAACGCTTGCTATTGCACCAGAAAGTATGCATCTGAATGCTCGAGGGACTTCCGCAGTCCTTCCGCTTCTTGTCGCAGCACAGCTGATCGATGTCTTTCAGCTTGTAGTTGAGACTCAAGAAACCGAACTGATTCAGACAGTGAGTTTGAATAGCTTGTGCAAGCGGTAGTGGCCAGTAACTCCAACACTAAACCAAGACAGGACTTTGCGGTTGTCTCACTGTCTTCGAGATAGTCTTCCTTAGCTGTTTTATCAGCTTTGTTGGAGACCAACAAGGATGTGTCACTATCCTGAACCTTATCTGCATTACTTCCTCTACCATTGCTTAATAAGGCACTCTTCCCCAATATTCTGTCAGCATTCTAAAAGAAGAACCAAATAGACACATAACAGTTTAGCATGTACTAGTATATGAAACTCATTTCGGTGAACCAGTTCATTAGTAAGGTGGACAGGATTAAACTACCAAGTCTTCTATTGCCAAGTACTAGTACATAATAAAAGCATCAAACAAACATATATCTATGTCCTATGGTCACTGCATTGTCTTGCCAAATCAAAATAGTGACACGGTTCAAATCATATCAGTTCAAGACAAAGCAGCAGTGAAAGAATACAAAGCGTGGAAAACTACACGGCACAACAAGATTTCAGATGGGTACCACGGGTCTACATGTACAACAACACTATTGGCTTTGTTTTGATGCTAGTAATGTGCATGATATGAGAAGTCAATTGTATACACAATTGAAATTGAAATCAACAGAGCTATTGATAAGAGCAAGCCTGTTAAAGGAACATGCGTGAACATACCTGTTGTGCCATTGCAGTTTCGATTGGATCCTTCAATTTAAAAATAAGTTTGTATGAGTAAATACAGTGATACAAGAGCAAAGCAGTATGCATGATAGCAATCATAGTTAAAAAAGGCGCGCCTAAGCGAGCGCTTAAGCGCGCCTAGGCTCTAGGCGTTGGCAAAACGCATTGCGCATAACTATGCTTAATTTGTGCATAACTACGCATAAGCATGCGTTTTTGTCAGTAAAGCGCAAGGCGGTGGCAAAATGCACAATTAACGCCTAGCGCTTTTTTGAACTATGATAGCAATGGAATCTTAAATTATAACAATTGTTCTTCAGGTTTAGGCACTTGTTCTACATGAATAGAGTACAGTAAGATGTAAGAATATAGTACTTAAAATAGAAAATGAGCTCATAGACCTTACCACATTCTTGATTCGGGACCAGTACAGAACAAGGCGTTCCCAGTCATCATCTAGTAAATGTGTCTCAGGAGAATGTAAGGGAATTTTATGAGTTTCTTTGCCGGTGAAGTACGTTTTCTTCAGGTAATTCTGATACTGCCACCAACCATTCTTGAAGATAGCAGAGGTATTAGCACATGTTACTGAAGGAAATATGCCCTAGAGGCAATAATAAAGTTATTATTTATTTCCTTATATCATGATAAATGTTTATTATTCATGCTAGAATTGTATTATCCGGAAACATAATACTTGTGTGAATACATAGACAAACTAAACATCACTAGTGTGCCTCTACTTGACTAGCTCGTTAATCAAAGATGGTTATGTTTCCTAACCATAGACATGTGTTGTCATTTGATTAACGGGATCACATCATTAGGAGAATGATGTGATTGACATGACCAATTCCATTAGCTTAGCACCCGATCATTTAGTATGTTGCTATTGCTTTCTTCATGACTTATGCAACTCCCATTTGCCGGAGGAATACTTTGTGTGCTACCAAACGTCACAACGTAATTGGGTGATTATAAAGGAGCTCTACAGGTGTCTCCAAAGGTACATGTTGGGTTGGCGTATTTTGAGATAGGATTTGTCACTCCGATTGTCGGAGAGGTATCTCTGGGCCCTCTCGGTAATGCACATCACATAAGCCTTGCAAGCATTGCAACTAATGAGTTAGTTGCGAGATGATGTATTACGAAACGAGTAAAGAGACTTGCCGGTAACGAGATTGAACTAGGTATTGAGATACCGACTGAAAGATCGGGTCCCCAGTTCACATCAGGATTTGTCACTCCGATTGTCGGAGAGGTATCTCTGGGCCCTCTCGGTAATGCACATCACATAAGCCTTGCAAGCATTGCAACTAATGAGTTAGTTGCGAGATGATGTATTATGAAACGAGTAAAGAGACTTGCCGGTAACGAGATTGAACGAGGTATTGAGATACCGACGATCGAATCTCGGGCAAGTAACATACCGATGACAAAGGGAACAACGTATGTTGTTATGCGGTCTGACCGATAAAGATCTTCGTAGAATATGTGGGAGCCAATATGAGCATCCAGGTTCCGCTATTGGTTATTGACCGGAGACGTGTCTCGGTCATGTCTACATTGTTCTCGAACCCGTAGGGTCCGCACGCTTAAGGTTTCGATGACAGTTATATTATGAGTTTATGAGTTTTGATGTACCGAAGGAGTTCGGAGTCCCGGATGAGATCGGGGACATGACGAGGAGTCTCTAAATGGTCGAAACGTAAAGATTGATATATTGGACGACTATATTCGGACATCGGAAAGGTTCCAAGTGATTCGGGTATTTTTCGGAGTACCGGAGAGTTACAGGAATTCGCCGGGGAGTATATGGGCCTTATTGGGCTTTAGGGGAAAGAGAGAGGAGAGGTTGGGCGCCCCCCCCCCCACCAAGGCCTAGTCCGAAGTGGACTAAGGGGAGGGGCTGCGCCCCCTCCTTCCTTCTCTTCTCCCTTCCCTTGCCTTGACTCCTACTCCTACTACTTGGAAGGGGGGAATCCTACTCCCGGTGGGAGTAGGACTCCTCCAGGGCACGCCATAGGGGCCGGCCCTCTCCCCCCTCCTCCACTCCTTTATATACGTGGCCAAGGGGCACCCCATAGACACAACAATTGATCCTTGAGATCTATTAGCCGTGTGCGGTGCCCTCCTCCACCATAATCCTCGATAATATTGTAGTGGTGCTTAGGCGAAGCCCTGCGACGGTAGAACATCAAGATCGTCACCACGCCGTCGTGCTGACGGAACTCTTCCCTGAAATTCTACTGGATCGGAGTCCGGGGATCGTCATCGAGCTGAACGTGTGCTAGAACTCGGAGGTGTCGTAGTTTCGGTGCTTGATAGGTCGGGCCGTGAAGACGTACGACTACATCAACCGCGTTGTCATAACGCTTCCGCTGTCGGTCTACGAGGGTACGTAGACAACACTCTCCCCTCTCGTTGCTATGCATCACCATGATCTTGCGTGTGCGTAGGAAACTTTTTGAAATTACTACGTTCCCCAACAGTGGCATCCGAGCCAGGTTTTATGCGTTGATGTTGTGCACGAGTAGAACACAAGTGAATTGTGGGCAATATAAGTCATACTGCTTACCAGCATGTCATACTTTGGTTCGGCGGTATTGTTGGATGAAGCGGCCCGGACCGACATTACGCGTACGCTTACACGAGACTGGTTCTACCGACGTGCTTTGCACACAGGTGGCTGGCGGGTGTCAGTTTCTCCAACTTTAGTTGAACCGAGTGTGGCTACGCCCGGTCCTTGTGAAGGTTAAAACAGCACCAACTTGACAAACTATCGTTGTGGTTTTGATGCGTAGGTAAGAACGGTTCTTGCTCAGCCCGTAGCAGCCACGTAAAACTTGCAACAACAAAGTAGACAACGTCTAACTTGTTTTTGCAGGGCATGTTGTGATGTGATATGGTCAAGACGTGATGAGATATAAGTTGTTGTATGAGATGATCATGTTTTGTTGAAGTTATCGGCAACAGGCAAAAGCCTTATGGTTATCTCTCTATTGCATAAGATGCAAGCGCCAAATAATTGCTTTACTTTATCGCTATGCGATAGCAATAGTTGCAAGAGCAATTATTGGCCAGACAACAATGTGACGACACATTGATATAGATCAAGATGATGGAGATCATGGTGTCATGCCGGTGACGATGGACATCATGACGATGCTTTGGAGATGGAGATCAAAGGCACAAGATGATGATGGCCATATCATGTCACATATTATAATTGCATGTGATGTTTATCTTTTATACATCTTATTTTGCTTAGTTCGGCGGTAGCTTTATAAGATAATCCCTCACTAAATTATCAAGGTATAAGTGTTCTCCCTGAGTATGCACCGTTGCGAAAGTTCTTCGTGCTGAGACACCACGTGATGATCGGGTGTGATAGGCTCTACGTTCAAATACAATGGGTGCAAAACAGTTGCACACGCGGAATACTCAGGTTGAACTTGACGAGCCTAGTATATAACAGATATGGCCTCGGAACACGGAGACCGAAAGGTCGAGCGTGAATCATATAGTAGATATGATCAACATATTGATGTTCACCATTGAAACTACTCCATCTCACGTGATGATCGGACATGGTTTAGTTGATATGGATCACGTGATCACTTAGAAGATTAGAGGGATGTCTGTCTAAGTGGGAGTTCTTAAGTAATATGATTAATTGAACTTTAATTTATCATGAACTTAGTCCTGGTAGTATTAGCATATCTATGTTGTAGATCAATAGCTCGCGTTTAGCTCCCCTATTTTATTTTTGATATGTTCCTAGAGAAAACTAAGTTGAAAGATGTTAGTAGCAATGATGCGGATTGGATCCGTGATCTGAGGATTATCCTCATTGCTGCACAGAAGAATTATGTCCTTGATGCACCGCTAGGTGACAAACCTATTGTAGGAGGAGATGCAGACGTTATGAACGTTTGGCTAGCTCAATATGATGACTACTTGATAGTTTAGTGCACCATGCTTAACAGCTTAGAATCAGGATTTCAAAGACGTTTTGAACGTCATGGACCATATGAGATGTTCCAGGAGTTCAAATTAATATTTCAAGCAAATACCGGAGTTGAGAGATATGAAGTCTCCAACAAGTTCTATAGCTAAAAGATGGAGGAGAATAGCTCAAGCAGTGAGCATGTGCTCAGATTGTCTGGGTACTACAATCGCTTGAATCAAGTGGGAGTTAATCTTCCACATAAAATAGTGATTGACAGAATTCTCTAGTCACCATCACCAAGTTAGTAGAACTTCATGATGAACTATAATATGCAAGGGATAACAGAAATGATTCCCAAGCTCTTCGTGATGCTGAAATCAATGAAGGTAGAAATCAAGAAAAACATCAAGTGTTGATGGTAAACAAAACCACTAGTTTCAAGTAAAGAGACAAAAGGGCAGAAATGGGAAATTCAAGAAGAACGGTGAGCAAGTTGCTGCTCAAGTGAAAAACTCAAGTCTAGACCTAAGCCTGAAACTGAGTGCTTCTACTACAAAGGGATTGGTCACTGGAAGCGGAACTACCCCAAGTAATTGGCGGATAAGAAGGTTGGCAAAGTGAACATAGGTATATTTGATATACATGTTATTGATGTGTACTTTCCTAGTGTTTATAGCAACCCCTCAGTATTTGATACTAGTTCAGTTGCTAAGAGTAGTAACTCGAAACGGGAGTTGCAGAATGAACAGAGACTAGTTAAGGGTGAAGTGACGATGTGTGTTGGAAGTGGTTCCAAGATTGATATGATCATCATCGCACACTCCCTATACTTTCGGGATTAGTGTTGAACCTAAATAAGTGTTATTTGGTGTTTGCGTTGAGCATGCATATGATTTGATCATGTTTATTGCAATACGGTTATTCATTTAAGTAAGAGAATAAATTGTTGTTCTGTTTACATATATGGTTACACACCCAATGAAAATGGTTCGTTGGATCTCGATCGTAGTGATACACATATTCATAATATTGAAACCAAAAGATGCAAAGTTAATAATGATAGTGCAACTTATTTGTGGCACTGCCGTTTAGGTCATATTGGTGTAAAGCGCATGAAGAAACTCCATGCTGATGGACTTTTGGAATAACTTGATTATGAATCAGTTGATGCTTACGAACCATGCCTCATGGGCAAGATGACTAAGACTCTGTTCTCCGGAACAATGCAGCAAGCAACAGATTTGCTGGAAATCATGCATACTAATGTATGTGGTCCGATGAATATTGAAGCTCGCAGCAGGTATCATTATTTTCTGATCTTCACAGATGATTTGAGCAGATATGAGTATATCTACTTAATGAAACATAAGTCTGAAACATTTGAAAAGTTCAAAGAATTTCAGAGTGAAGTTGAAAATCATCGTAACAAGAAAATAAAATTCCTACGATCTGATAGTGGAGGAGAATATTTGAGTTACGAGTTTGGTGTACATTTGAAATAATGCGGAATAGTTTTGCAACTCACGCCACCCGGAACACCACAGCGTAATGGTGTGTCCGAACGTCGTAATCATACTTTAGTAGATATGGTGCGATCTATGATGTCTCTTACTGATTTACCACTATCGTTTTGGGGTTATGCTTTAGAGACGGCCACATTCACGTTAAATAGGGCACCATCAAAATCCGTTGAGACGACGCCTTATGAACTGTGGTTTGGCAACAAACCAAAGTTGTCGTTTTTGAAAGTTTGGGGCTGCGATGCTTATGTGAAAAAGCTTCAACCTGATAAGCTCGAACCCAAATCGGAGAAATGTGTCTTCATAGGATATCAAAAGGAAACTATTGGATACACCTTCTATCACAGATCCGAAGGCAAGACTTTTGTTGCTAAATTCGGAAACTTTCTAGAGAAGGAGTTTCTATCGAAAGAAGTGAGTGGGAGGAAAGTATAACTTGATGAGGTAACTGTACCTGCTCCCTTATTGGAAAGTAGTTCATCACAGAAATTTGCTCCTATGACTACTACACCGATTAGTGAGGAAGCTAATGATGATGATCATGTAACTTCAGATCAAGTTACTACCGAACCTCGTAGGTAAACCAGAGTGAGATCCGCACCAGAGTGGTACGGTAATCCTATTCTGGAGGTCATGTTACTTGACCATGACGAGCCTACGAACTATGAGGAAGCGATGATGAGCCCAGATTCCGCGAAATGGCTTGAGGCCATGAAATCTGAGATGAGATCCATGTATGAGAACAAAGTATGGACTTTGATTGACTTGCCCATTGATCGGCGAGCCATTGAGATTAAATGGATCTTCAAGAGGAAGACAGACGTTGATAGTAGTGTTACTATCTACAAAACTAGAATTGTTGCAAAAGGTTTTCGACAAGTTCAAGGTGTTGACTATGATGAGAGTTTCTTACTCGTATCTATGCTTAAGACTGTCTGAATCATGTTAGCAATTGCCACATTTTATGAAATCTGGAAAATGGATAAACAAAACTGCATTCCCTAATGGATTTATTAAAGAAGAGTTGTATATGATGCAACCAGAAGGTTTTGTCAATCCTAAAGGTGCTAACAAAATATGCAAGCTCCAGCGATCCATCTATGGACTGGTGCAAGCATCTCGGAGTTGGAATATATGCTTTGATAAGTTGATCAAAGCATATAGTTTTATACAGACTTGCGGTGAAGCCTGTATTTACAAGAAAGTGAGTGGGAGCACTACATCATTTCTGATAAGTATATGTGAATGACATATTGTTGATCGGAGATAATGTAGAATTATTCTACAAAGCATAAAGGAGTGTTTGAAAGGAGTTTTTCAAAGAAAGACCTCGGTGAAGCTGCTTACATATTGAGCATCAAGATCTATAGAGATAGATCAAGACGCTTGATAAGTTTTTCAATGAGTACATACCTTGACAAGATTTTGAAGTAGTTCAAAATGGAACAGTCAAAGAAGGAGTTCTTGCCTGTGTTACAAGATGTGAAGTTGAGTAAGACTCAAAACCCGACCACGGCAGAAGATAGAGAGAGAATGAAAGTCATTCCCTATGCCTCAGCCATAGGTTCTATAAAGTATGCCATGCTGTGTACCAGATCTATTGTATACCCTGCCCTGAGTTTGGCAAGGGAGTACAATAGTGATCTAGGAGTAGATCACTGGACATTGGTCAAAATTATCCTTAGTGGAATAATGATATGTTTCTCGATTATGGAGGTGACAAAAGGTTCATCGTAAAGGGTTACGTCGATGCAAGTTTTGACACTGATCCAGATGACTCTAAGTCTCAATCTGGATACATATTGAAAGTGGGAGAAATTAGCTAGAGTAGCTCCATGCAGAGCATTGTTGACATAGAAATTTGCAAAATACTTACGGATCTGAATGTGACAAACCCGTTGACTAAACTTCTCTCACAAGCAAAACATGATCACACCTCAGTACTCTTTGGGTGTTAATCACATAGCGATGTGAACTAGATTATTGACTCTAGTAAACCCTTTGGGTGTTGGTCACATGTCAATGTGAACTATGGGTGTTAATCACATGGTGATGTGAACTATTGATGTTAAATCACATGGCGATGTGAACTAGATTATTGACTCTAGTGCAAGTGGGAGACTGAAGGAAATATGCCCTAGAGGCAATAATAAAGTTATTATTTATTTCCTTACATTATGATAAATGTTTATTATTCATGCTAGAATTGTATTATCCGGAAACATAATACTTGTGTGAATACATAGACAAACTAAACGTCACTAGTATGCCTCTACTTGACTAGCTCGTTAATCAAAGATGGTTATGTTTCCTAACCATAAACATGAGTTGTCATTTGATTAACGGGATCACATCATTAGGAGAATGATGTGATTGACATGACCAATTCCATTAGCTTAGCACCCGATCGTTTAGTATGTTGCTATTGCTTTCTTCATGACTTATACATGTTCCTATGACTATGAGATTATGCAACTCCCATTTGCCGGAGGAACACTTTGTGTGCGACCAAATGTCACAACGTAACTGGGTGATTATAAAGGAGCTCTACAGGTGTCTCCAAAGGTACATGTTGGGTTGGCGTATTTCGAGATTAGGATTTGATGTGGGCATACCTATCATAAAAACATCTACAAGAACTACATGTCAAAATAATAACCAGGTAGTTTCGTTTCTTCGTACACATGATTTAACTGCCAAGAATACGATGCTCCATTCATTATTCGTTTTAATTATACTCAGGAATGGAGGGGTCAAAGAGTCAACAGGAGAAAGCATTTGGAGATGCAAAGTGAAGATGCATGTACTAATATGCATACATGCATTGCGTACACATGCATGCATAGACTTTGGAATTTTAAAGATGACCAGCCGTGCATGCATCCAAGTGGGCCATGGACATGCTACGTATCAACCAAGGAAAGTGGGCCAGAAGTTTTCCATCGACCACGCCACGCCACGCAGCTTCTAGGGTGCACCACGACCAAAGGATTAAAAAATGGACAGCCTGGATTAAATCTGAGGAGAGCCAGAGACGGCGCCGACCAGGACATCGTTTGTGCGGCGCGGCGCGTCTGCACCCTTTAATAAATAGCTAGTCAAGATTAGGGTTTAGACTGGGGGTTTTGTTTAGAGAAGTTCAGCTATACTGCTACTTTTATTTGTCTTCGCTCGTAGCGGCTAGTGCGACCGTCAAGACATCTTATCGGAACCCCATCTTGTGAGATTAATCCCATCTAGCATATTCGCAATTTTGAGATTGCTTGGCTATTATTTTCTTGCATGTTCTTCGATTTGCTTGCAGGAAAAATCCTTCGTGGATAGGTCGATCGCGCCGTTGGCTCGGTCGATAACGTCGTGGAGTTGGTTCAGCGATTGCCGTGGATATTAGTCGTGTACGGTTCTCCCTGTACGGTTGGTGGCCGGATCGTGAGGGTCAAGTCCCACCCAAAATCGTAGTTATCCTCTCTCATTGAAAGATCGGGTCCCCAGTTCACATCAGGATTTGTCACTCCGATTGTCGGAGAGGTATCTCTGGGCCCTCTCGGTAATGCACATCACATAAGCCTTGCAAGCATTGCAACTAATGAGTTAGTTGCGAGATGATGTATTACGAAACGAGTAAAGAGACTTGCCGGTAACGAGATTGAACTAGGTATTGAGATACCGACGATCGAATCTCGGGCAAGTAACATACCGATGACAAAGGGAACAACGTATGTTGTTATGCGGTCTGACCGATAAAGATCTTCGTAGAATATGTGGGAGCCAATATGAGCATCCAGGTTCCGCTATTGGTTATTGACCGGAGACGTGTCTCGGTCATGTCTACATTGTTCTCGAACCCGTAGGGTCCGCACGCTTAAGGTTTCGATGACAGTTATATTATGAGTTTATGAGTTTTGATGTACCGAAGGAGTTCGGAGTCCCGGATGAGATCGGGGACATGACGAGGAGTCTCAAAATGGTCGAGACGTAAAGATCGATATATTGGACGACTATATTCGGACATCGGAAAGGTTCCAAGTGATTCGGGTATTTTTCGGAGTACCGGAGAGTTACAGGAATTCGCCGGGGAGTATATGGGCCTTATTGGGCTTTAGGGGAAAGAGAGAGGAGAGGTTGGGCGCCCCCCTAAGGCCTAGTCCGAATTGGACTAAGGGGAGGGGCTGCGCCCCCTCCTTCCTTCTCTTCTCCCTTCCCTTGCCTTGACTCCTACTCCTACTACTTGGAAGGGGGGAATCCTACTCCCGGTGGGAGTAGGACTCCTCCAGGGCGCGCCATAGGGGCCGGCCCTCTCCCGCCTCCTCCACTCCTTTATATACGTGGCCAAGGGGCACCCCATAGACACAAAAATGATCCTTGAGATCAATTAGCCGTGTGCGGTGCCCTCCTCCACCATAATCCTTGATAATATTGTAGCGGTGCTTAGGTGAAGCCCTGCGACGGTAGAACATCAAGATCGTCACCACGCCGTCGTGCTGACGGAACTCTTCCCCGACATTCTGCTAGATCGGAGTCCGGGGATCGTCATCGAGATGAACGTATGCTAGAACTCGGAGGTGCCGTAGTTTCGGTGCTTGATCGGTCGGGCCGTGAAGACGTACGACTACATCAACCGCGTTGTCATAACGCTTCCGCTGTCGGTCTACGAGGGTACGTAGACAACACTCTCCCCTCTCGTTGCTATGCATAACCATGATCTTGCGTGTGCGTAGGATTTTTTTTGAAATTACTACGTTCCCCAATAGTTACCTCATCCTGAGTTTCCAAATCGGTCCTTCTCTATAGAGAAAAATGGGAAAATTTGCTGTATTATAACCATCATGGAGGTAGGATGTATGGGACAAAGCAAAGTAATTGCCATGAATAACATTACTTACACATAACTCCTGGACAAACACCTGCAACTGGCATTTTCCTTCATCTTCAGTATAATATTTCCAAGATGGGAAGATATGCACATACGATTTAACAACATCAAATGCGATAGATGCTAAACTACGACTACCTGGTTGTGCTTCCTCCATAGGAATAGGCGTACTAACTGGTAGAGTTGGGGTTCACCATGATAGTACTGGCCCTTTGGGCACTGGAGCTGCCTTACTAACTGCTCTTGTTTGGGAGCTCTGTGGTGGACATGGTGCTGTGTCAACAGGAACTGGGTTACTATCTGCTGGGGTGGGGGTAAATTGGGTGAAGCTCGTTGTCTATCCATCGCAATAGGGGTACAATCTGCGAGAGTTTGGGTTATGTGTGGTAGGGCTAGTTCTCGTGCATGTACAACCGGGGTGCTATCTCCACCAAGAGGTAGCACTGTTTTATTTGAAGACCGTGTTTTTAGTCCACTAGATGCTGGCATCACCTGCTCCAATTCAAATGGCTGATAAACATGAAACATAGTTGAATGTACAGACATTGTATGGAAAAAAGAGGTCATGAAATAGTTGACATGTATATTGTTTAACTAAAACGGATAGCATGACATAATTTCACATATATGATGTCTATATAAACTGGATAGCATAGCATAACATAATTCAAAGATATGATGAATAACTAAACAGGATCACATGACATAATTCACCTACATGTTATCTAAGTAATCAGGATCGCATCATTTAATTCACATATGTGATTTATATGCTAAACAGAGGGCATTAGATATGATGTCTGAACTAAGAACATGGTGTTGAATATTGTGTATATGATGTCTAATCTATGCAATGCAAGACACCATATGCATGATATGAGCAGTATATCCGTGCCAAGTTAGAGTATACACCTCGGTGGGGGAATATGACTGGTCATCTATCTTTGAATCCATCTCTGAGGAGCTATCGGGACCCAACAAGAGATCTGCTTCGACAGGTAGCACTGTCTGCTCTGAAGGCCTTGTTTTCACTCCAGATTTTTCAATCTCCCACCCAAATGGCTGATTCACAGGAAGAGTAGTTTAATGTACAAACATTATCGACAAATGGAAATGTAATGAAGAAAAGGATGGGCAAGATATCATTCAAATATATGATGCCTGGTGAAACAGGATGGCATTGCACATTTCACGTATATTATGGCTGGCTAAAAGACATGAGACTGCACAATTCTCATATATGATATAGAAACTAAACATGTGGCATTACAGAACATGTCTAAACTAAGCAGATGACATATATGATGTCAAAAGTAGGCACTGCAAGGCAACTTATGCATGATATGACTAACATCATCATGCCAAGGTAGAGCAAACACCTTGGGGGTAAATAAGAGTGGTCAGCGGCGTCTGAATCTGCCTCAGAACAGATATCTTCCTCTGGATTACAATCTGGAGAGGGGTGGGGAGGGTTTGACATTGAACCCACGATGGAGCGATGTCTGCATGACATTGTATTGCCGTGCAAAACTCTTCTATTTTTTTCTACATGTTCAGCATGACTGTGTACAATATCTGACATGCATACGAAAAAATATATGGTGAGATTATGTAAGGAGATCATGCAGAAATTTAGAGTGATGGTAACAACCAGTGGATGGATCCAAAAATAATGATAGCAGGTTGATGATTGCTTTAATTTAATAAAAAGACAGATGATGATTGCTTTACTATTTGTTTCCCTCCCAAGATGAACAACATATGCATACCCTAGGTGAACCAGATATTAGACAGATATACTATTCATTGCTTCCTCGATATGTGCCCCACAACTAATTTAGAACTCCAGTTTGAACATTAATTTGGACCTGACTTGGAGTCCAAGAGGTGAACATGACAATAAAGTAGCAGGTAATTTTAAGCAATGCGTAACATAAGCAGAATCAAAAGAGTGCGACCTCTCTTGTGGACCCGTGTACTCCTCAGGTTCATCTGCTGAGTCGATGATGGTGATGCCATTGCGGTGGGTGTCGGCGGCAGGGAAAGAGTTCCGAGGCGGCGAAAGACGGTCAGGAGTCATGACGTCTGGTTTGGTGGATGTTTCTGTCGATGGAGCACCTCAGGTGAGGTGGAAGACGTTGCGGCAGGAGCAGGACAAACCACACAAAGTTCCCTTCGACACCTACCTGTAACTGAAGTAATTCTGTAAGGGCTCATTTGGCTTGCATGATTCTAAAAACGCAGGGATAGGAAAAACACCGGAATAGGATAGGAATGCACATGGTAAATAGAGCATTTGTAAACACATGTTTTCTATCAACTTGGGTGTTTGGTTTATAGGAATTGGAAGAGCAGAGGAATGCAAAGAAACATGGCCAAAATAAAGTGAAACCATATGAAAGCGTGTATAGTTAGAATGTTATTCTGCCACTAATGCACTTGGTCTTGTTTTCATGCATAGGATTTTGAAAAGTAGGTCCAGGTGGATGTTTTGCTTCATTCCTTTCAACAAAATGCATGAATAATTGAATAGTAGAGTGCCATTGGAAAATTCCCTATTGCTATGTTTTTCCGTCGAACCAAAATAGCCCTAATGGATCGACATGAATGTATAGTAATAAGTAATGCAACAAGTGTACAACCTCTTTGCCGTGGCCGTGTCGACCTCAGCGTCATTGGGTGTGTCGCTGAAGCAGTTGAGGCAGAGGTGGCTGTCGGAGGTGTGGAGGAAGATCTGAGGAATCTGTAGACCGCGTCCAGGGCACTGCTCTGTTGTGATGGATCGCTCTATCGTTAGAGAAGCCCCGGTGAGCCGTAAGACGTCAAGGCTGAAGCAGCACAAGACAGACATCGTCCATCTCAAGTGGGATTCTAATAGCATCTCCAATAGATGGGGAGATTGGATAATATGCCCCTCTTAATTGGGCAGTTGATAATTTGCCCCTCTTTACTTTCAATTGGATGATTTGCCCTGCTTTTCTTTTTCCACTAGATAATATGCCTTTTTAATTACTTTAATCATTTCTCAGTTTTTATCCCAATTATCACCATGCCAAATGACCCGACTGCCCTTGTGGCAAATTGCAATTATGTCCTAGTCTCCTTCCCTCTTTACGTTGGTATACACAACAGAACCAACTGATCAAGAAATCGTAGATTGATTCTATTACGCTGCATCATCATGTCCGCGCCCAGCGAACAGGCGAATGCACCGCCGGCCACCAAGCCATCAACTTCGGTGGCCCCTGGACAGCCGGCCACCAAGCCGTCAACTCCGGCGGCCCCTGGACAGCCGTCCACCAAGCCATCAACTCCGGCGACCCCTGGGCAGTGAGGGTTCACACCAGCAGCCGGCGAGGTGATTCCATGGAGTGCCGGATGAGGCAACTCATGTATCCGTGGATCGCCATAAGATGCTCCAGATTGGTAAGCATTTGGTCCTCCCTTCCGCCTCAGAACCTCCCTCCCATATGGCGTTGATGAACCTGCATAGAAAGTACAGTAAACTCAGATGAAGCCTGAAAAAATACTTCATATCTAGCATATATAGTTTTTATTTTTTGATGTAATATTTTTAAGTAATTGTATGATGTCCTTATGTTAATGCTTATTTCTTCTCCAAGTAGGCGAACGACGGTTGCTAGCAATGATACATACATATCAACAACAGAAGGAGGCATTGATTGGTCTCAGATTGAGATAGCACCAATGAATGATGACGAAATTGATGTTCCTATAACAGAAGAGAATATGTGCTCGGTGCTTGGAATCGACGATGAACCTGTGCAACGAAAATGTGTATCTGAAGCAGACATCAAAGCCTCGATTGCAAATTTTGATGCATGTATAGATGATATTAATGAGGACTTACTTGCTGATGCGGCTCTTCCAGTGCCTGACCATATGCCTGAAGATGATCACTTTTGGTATGATAATGAACATCATGTGATAGAGGAAGGTTCTTTGTTTCGTTCAATGAAAGAGCTTAGGATGCTTATGAGAACATTTGCTATTAGAGGTAAGTTTGAAATTCAGACCAAGGATAGTGACACTACTAGATATGTGGGTCACTGTAAAGGAAATGGATGTCCTTGGCGTATAATTGCTAGAACGATAGAAGATGGCAAAACAGTCAGGGTACAAACTTATCTAACACTAATCATTTTTTATGTTGAAACAATTTTTAAAAATTACTTGCACCTAATGGTTGCTATTGTGCAGGTTAACAAGATAGTAAAGCCTCATAAGTGTTCATCAACCGCTAAAGTGATTACAAGCATGGCAGACCAAGCATGGGTGGCAGAAAAAGGCAATTGGGTATCTTCAAAGTGAACCAAACATTGGTGGCATGGAGCTTCTAAAAAAGCTAAAAGCATAGTACAAATGTACTATTGGGTATGATATTGTTCAAAAGGGAAAAGAAAGGGCCGCAAATATGTTATATGGAACCTGGGGAAAAAGCTTTCAGAATTTATTCAACTTCAAAGCTGAGATTGATAAGAGATCTCCGGGTAGCATTGTTGAGGTTGATGTCAAGAGGGGAAAAGGTGGAGTGTATTTCCGGAGATTTTTTATGGCACTTAAGCCAAGCATTGATGGCTTTTTGGCTGGTTGTAGACCATATCTCAGTATAGACTCCACACATTTGACTGGAAAGTGGAATGGTCAATTGACGACATGTACAGCACTCGACGGACAAAACTAGATGTTTCCTTTAGCATTTGGTTTCTTTGGTACGGAGACTGAGGAGAACTGGGTTTGGTTTATGCAACAACTACATAAGGTAATAGGACATCTTCAAACTCTAGCTATTTGTACTGATGCATGCAAAGGGTTAGAGAATGCAGTTAAAATTGTTTTTCCTCAAGCTGAGCAAAGGGAATGCTTTAGGCATCTAATGGCAAACTTCAAAAAGAAGTTTCATGGAGATGTTTTTGGTCGGATGTGGCCAGCAGCCAAGGCTTACCGTCTAGAAACATTTAACTACCATATGTGCAAGATTTTCGAAGCTAAACCTACAGTGAGTACCTACTTGTGCACTTATCATAATTTGAAGTGGATGAGATGCGCTTCAACACAGAAATAAAATGTGATTACATTCACAATAATCTAGTTGAGTGCTTCAATAGCTGGATCAAAGGAACAAAGGATCTGCCCATGGATGAGCTAGCAGACAAAATAAGAGAGAAAATTATGATACTTGTTGAGAGGAGGAGAAGGATTGGGGAAATGCTCCGGGGAGAGATGCTGCCTGCCATCATTCAACAAATAAATAATAGAACTAGACAATTGACCATTTGGTTGTTGGAAGATCAACCGGAGAAAGTTGTGAGGTCAAGGACACCAGCAAGAAGAATCTTAGGCACGTTATGAAAATAGGTACCTATGAGTGCACTTGCCTAGAATGACAGCACATTGGAAAGCCCTGTGAGCATGCACTTGCATTTCTTATAGAGAGAGCAGATGTGAACTTTCAACCATATGTGCATGACTACTACTCTGTGAGTAGGTTCCGGGCTGCCTATGCAGGAGAGATTGAACCAATCACAGACAAGTCTCAATGGCCTCAGGTTACTCTAGATTTTGAGATGATACCACCAGATTTAAAAAGCTCTGTTAGGAGAAGGAGGAACCAGAGGATCAAAAGTTGCCTTGAAGACGGTGGTGGTGGTGGCAAACGGAAGAAAAAAGATGATGATGGCAAACGAAATGAGCAAGAAGGTGGTGCCAAACAGAAGGAAAAAGAAAAGAAGAGATTTGGCACCAAAAACAGGTGCAAACAATGTGGAATCTTGGGGCACAGAAAAGCAACTTGTAAACAGAAGGAAGCTAATGAGAGGTAACCCAATACTACTACTACTACTACTACTACTACTACTACTACTACTACTACTACTACCAATAGTCCAACACGGGGAAGGAGACTAGGACATAATTGCAATTTGCCACAAGGGCAGTCGGGTCATTTCGCATGGTGATAATGGGGATAAAAACTGAGAAATGATTACAATAATTAAAAAGGGCATATTATCTAGTGGAAAAAGAAAAGCAGGGCAAATCATCCAACCAAAAGTAAAGAGGGGCAAATTATCAACTTCCCAAGTAAAGAGGGGCATATTATCCAATCTCCCCCAATAGATGATGTAAAATAGATGTAAAATTTACATCACCAAAAACCACCTGACTACAATAGATGAGGTAAAAACTATTGACTCTGAACTTAACTGTCGAAACTGAAATTTACTGTGAAATCTGAATGTTACTTTCGAAACTAAACGCAATGGTAGCAGAGAGGCACTTGACATGTAGTTTAGGGAGGGCCTGCATTTCATCTTCAACCTGCACCCCCCTGAGCCGCCAGCCACCACCGGCCGAACGGTTGGCCCCAGCGCCGCCTTGCCGCCCTGAAATAACTCCCCACTGCCGGTCCGCCGCCGCCCCGGCCAGCCCTATAGGCCCCCCGCCCCCACCCTGAACCCTAAGATAGATAGTGGGGTACCTCTCCGGCGAGCCCCCATCCCCACTGCGGGTGGTTCTTCCTTAACTCCGGCGAGCCCCCCACCCCCTGAAAATTGACTGACCCAAAAGTCGATTTAGTCGACTTAAGTGTAGCTAAATCGGAGCAGAGCAGCAGCACGAGCGAGGGGGAGAGCAGCAGAAGCAGCGCGAGCGAGAGAGCGAGAGCCGGAGCAGCAGCAGCTGGGCGATCGAGCGAGAGCCGGAGCAGCAGCCGCAGCGCGAGCGAGCGAGCAAGAGCCGGAGCAGTAGCAGCAGGTCCGGCTGGTATGGACGCCGCCGCCGAAGGGGCCTCGCATTGGGGGAGAGCCGCCGTGGAGATGTCGCCCGCGGCACCGGCTTCAAGGTAGCTGCTCCATGGGGGTGCGGGATGGAGCATCGTCGGCGCCGGGAGGTCGAGCTAAGGAGAAGGTGTGATGCGATGAGTGACAACCTCTTTGGTGGCGCCGAGTAGGCCTCGGCTTCGTCCGAGGAGTCGGTGAGGATGTTGCGGTTTCGGTGGAGCAGGTTAAGGCCACGCTATGGGGATGGAGCAGCCGCGAGAGACGAGGCGATCGTTGGAGTAGCTCCTTGGAGGTGGAGGACGGGGCGACTGAATCGGCGGGACGATGAGATGGACGACGGATCCTCATCTAGGGAGGTGGACGAGGGACGTCGAGCTGTTGCAGTGGACATCGTCGTCGGGGAAGAGGCTCCAGCTGGGCAGCGGTGAGGTGGCGGACGAAGGAGGGTGGGGTTTCGCGGCTGGAGCGGAGAGGTTATGGCGGCCTGGGATTTCGAATGGCGAAAAGGAGGCGATGGGAGGGGGTGAACCATGACTTAGGGACGCGCTTGTCCAAAATGTAGGGTGTGTTACAAAAGTACCCTCCATCAATTGGAACTAGCGGCCCTTTAGGCTTAGGGTTAGAAGGGGGATTTCGCTTGTCGGGATTTGGCAGCTGGAGGGAGTTTTCGCGTGCGTTGTAATTTCAGGATAGCAAGGCGCGGGTTGTGAAGGCACCAATTTTGGGTGCACGATATCTGAATTTTTGGGATATAACAAGGCGCGGGTTGAATTTTAGAGACAAGCCTAACGTGTAATATTGTACTTGTACGTACCAAATCAATTCGCACTTCCCTCAGTCAAAAATAAAACAAAAAAATAAAACTATTCACACCACACAAAGAGAATCTTGCCCCATTTTACTATAAAAATGCTATTTAAAGCTACTCATACCAACAATTTATTGCAATTAAATGCTATTCGGTAGTATGAATCCATGTTATGTCCAATTAAATTTTTTCGCTTGCTGTATAATGCATGTAACCTACTCGTACCAACATTTTAGTGCATTCCAAATGTCTATACTACTGCTGCAATTCGAACTGAATTTGAATTCGTTTCTCTATTTCAATAAGAATCTACAATCATGATTGTTGCCAACTTCAACCATCATTCGTGTATTTCCTTAATAACACACCACATGATTACTATAGAGATACATATGAACTATGTGTACTACATGAACTCGAATTATATTTTTTGAATACACTTGATGTTGATTCCAAATAATAGTACATTTGATGTACTAACTATATATTCATAATATAAACCATGTTCCATACGTATACACTGTGTTTATCACATATATTATAGTGCCCCGCCCCCGAAATTATGACAAGTATTTAGACCTGAGCTGCAAAAGCCACACATTAGCCTAAATTATGATCAATGTTCTATATGTTATACGTAGTACTAGCAAGATGCCCATGCGTTCCACAGAACATCAACATGATCAAGGGGAGGCCTAATTTACAAATATGGAGAAGGGTGTGTGTATCTTTTTTCAAAATTGCCATAGTTTCCTTCCTATCCATCAGATATAAATCGGACGGCCTATATTGCAGGATGGCACCATCATCAACAACTCCGTTTTTATAAGAGTAGAGATAAAATATATTATATGTAGTATAACATGTTCATAACCACACCATATGTATCACCGTTATATATATTTACACATGCGTCGGTTTAAAACACTATGAAAAATTCTTCAAATATCCGAATTTGCTTTTTATAATGAAGTATGATCTCAATTCATCTTTTACACCCACACAATCCTCTTATCTTTGTAGCTAGCTAGCGCTAACTTTCTCTCGTGCATGCAGATGCCCGCATCCCTCTCACCCTCCCTCATCATTCTCTAGCTCCATCACGCAAATTCGTCTTTTCGCTTTAGGTCGTTCACCCACGGTGTGTGTAGCCCCCCAGCTCCTTCTTTACGGCACACATCGATCGATATGCCTCTCTAGCCAGGTGTGCCTAGCACAAACACAAGCTTCCCCTCTTCTCTTATCACTGTCCATGCCTCACTCCCACCACTCTTTTCATCGATCTCGTACTCGCACACTCCTTCCCCCTCGATATAGTATGACTCTCGCACCACCTCCTAGATGCATCCCTCTCTCTCTATCCTTCTCCCCGTGCCTCATTTGCTTCTAACACACACATGCATGTATACCGATCGATCTCCCAACATATACCTAGGTCGACTTTAACTATTCCCCCCATCGATCGACGTACCTCACAAGTTATGTCTCTCCTTTCTCTGACAAAGGACGATTGATCTTCCTATATAGTTATGTCTGCTTACGACAGCCATATCTTTCGCCCTCATCATTCGTGCATGCCTCTTGACCCGTCTCTCACACGCACGTGCACAGACAGGCAGCCATCCCCTCTCTTATTGATATTGCAGGCATGCCCTCCGGTTATCTAGTAAGCCTATCCCACCATTTGTTAGAAGCAACTCCACTACCACCCCCTCCAACACTCTAGCTCCGTCTCTCTCCCAACCTTATTCCTCTTCTACACATATGCATGGATGTCGATCGATCTCCCTTAATACATGAGGTAAATCGATCTCCCTTAATACATGAGGTAGGCCTCTCTCCTCCTCCACACATATACCTGCCATTGTACCTCTATAGTTAATTAGGCCTCCCTCCCCCCCCCCCACCACACACCGATAGTCGAGCGCTGTAGGTATCCATGCCACAGAGACAAACCGCACCTATCCCCTCTCTTGTTCTAGTAGGCCAGCCACTCTATATCTTTGACGTGGGCACACACAAATTCGATGGCACTCTTTATCGACTGCGCGCACACACACACACACACACACATTATCCCTCTCTTCGATTCTATGGACACCTCAAGTCGATGATACCTCCACTCTCTTCTCGTGGATTGCCCCCTATATATAAATGATATATCCACTACTAGAATCAACGATTTTACCTAGGGTGGAATACCCTAGGTGAAAGCCCAAAAACTCAGGTAAAGGCTTTACCTAGAGCTTCCCCTAGGTAAAGGGCCCTAGGTGAAGTCTAGACGGGAAAGAGGGCTGTCCCTAGCGTTTTTCATCCACCCTAGGGAAACTAAACTTTACCTAGGGGCACATGCCCTAGGGAAAGTATACATCTGGTCACCTTTGCCAACATGGAAAGCATGTATACCTAGGGACATATTCTGCCCTAGGGAAAGCTTGTGAGACATATATATATATATATATATATATATATATATATATATATATCATCCATAATTTGAAATATATATTTTGATTCATATCAACCATTTAGTAATACTAGAAACAGGCTACAACAAACAGTCACAACCAAAGCAACAATACACCAAATTTGGATATATATATCAGCCATAATTCAAATAATTCATAGATGACCGAATATTCATCATCATACAACATATTCATACCACCCATCGATCCAAAAAAGCTAGCTTAAGTTGCAAAATGGTCTAAACACTGCAAGTTTAATCTACAACCTGCTATAGACAAGGCCACATATCAGCTACTGTTGCTAGATCGAAACACTTCCAATCAACATGGTAATTAACTACACATGCATCACATCGCCTTGAGAAGTACATGCTCCAGATATCCCTTGAGCACTTGCATCAGGTTGCCGATCCAAGTCTTGAGAGGAACATCAGAGCTCACAACATGATGCTCAAAATAATGGTCACAAATTTAGCACTTCTCTAAAATATCAAAAATATTGCAGCATACACAAGAACACAAATCTGCATCATATTAACAGTATCACAACAGTCATGGACATACAAAACTCATGCCAGCAATAACATGCAAGATTGCAAGTAACTGAAAATAAGAACGAAGTATTGGTCTGTATACACAAAAGACAGAAAAATAAATAAAGCACCATCATGGCCATACAACAGTTTTGCAGTACTAGACATTTGAGAGTTGACACATAGATCATAGGTGTACCTCAAAAACATCTGTTTGCTGATTCCTTCAACCAAATGTTTGATCACCGTCTCAAGGTTTCCAGTCTTGACAGATATAGACGAGCAGATCTTGTGAATAAATATATGACAATGCAGCTAAATCATATGAAGTTCATGTGACTACACTAACAAAATAATAACATGCCGATGTAGCATCTGGTATATATTTGTTGATAAGCTTGTTGAAGTACATCAAAAGAGGGTAGCATGTAAATTCGTGATACAAGGTTTGAACTAAGGAAATGCTTCTAGTTTTAGAACACCTATCAAAAATATAAAGCATGGTTAGTTGTTCATATATTTGCTATGAATTGTGATTTTAAGTTGCTCAGCGAGCTTGACATTGAAACGGCTGGGAGTTTGGCTGTTTAAGATGCAGAATGAGAAGTTTAAGAAAAGGAACAAGGCCATGGTAGGTGATTTCTTTGAATTTGGAAACTGGCTATGAAGTTCCAATTTGCGAAAATGTTTTTGAAGTGAAAAGAAAAACCGTACAAAAAGGCTTTGATAAGTTATTTCATTTCTCTATTAGTTAAGAAAGCTCGAGATGAAACGGCATGCCCCCAGAAGTCTCAACTACTATATTTAAAGCAGGTAAGACACAACTTTCGAACATGTGCAACAAAGCAGTCCTGCCATACCTCTTTGTTGCCTTCTCGAATAAACACCACACTTGACAAAATAGTGCATCCTATAATTTCAGTAGTTAGAATGATAAATCACCGAATTTCTAACATGTTGTTCTGCCAAATTATCACTTAATTATAATTGTAAATGCCTAAATTATGTACCTCGTGTTTGTATCATTATGACACATGAAGAGATCTTGCATAACAAACAAAGTCTAAGCTTGTTTTGAGGATCTGTAAAACATACATGACAAGGGCCAGGTTGTGAAAACATTTAATGGTTCTTGGCTCGTTTCGAGGATCTGCAAGACAAGGGCCAGGTTGTGAAAACATACATGAGCATGCTCATGTAAATCAGCTTGTTAGTCGTGTCCCAATTAGATTATAATTGCATGCATGTCCATTAAGAAATGTGTTGGGTATACACCACTCAGATTATGCTTAACCTATTCTACAGGAAAAACAAAGCAAAGGAAAGGATAGCTCTATGAATTAGTGTCCAGCTAGTTTGTAAAGCTTCAGCTGAATTTTAGCTGCAGAAAAAAACTACATGGTTAAGCACACATCTTCAGCACAGTTCTAGTCATTCTTAAAAATGCATAAACAGTCATGATTAAAGATACACATTCATATTTCAAAATAGCAAAAAGAAACTATGCAATCAAAATATACTAAATCCATTTATATGGTTGTCATAGCTCCCAATTACAATAACAGAGATAAAATAATTTGCTCATATTTCATTGGATGTTGACTTTATGCATGGATAGGAATTTAAGCAGAGCATCACTCTAGAATCTATAACAGAAGAAAAATGGTCTTACATCCGTGCAAGATCTCTCCCCCTATGAGATGCATGCACATATACTGGTGAATCTGCATCCCAAGTTGATGTTGCTTCTCCAAGCTAGAAAACACCAATGTAGTATTTAAACATTCCTTGGTACCTTTAAATCAGAAAAACATTCAGTCAGGAAATATGTTTTAAGTTAACAAAATGCTAGTGCAGGAGAGTACTAGCATGGCCAACCTGCATCATAGCTACCATATATCTGTCTTTAAATCTGAACTTGGACTTAAAAGATTTACCTACTAGATCTTGTATGTAAAAGTTCTACTTTTAAGTTCTGGTTCTGGACATCATGTTCAAGCTGAAAAAACTAAATCGAAAGACTTGTACTACTAAAAAGATTTACCTAGTAGACCTGCAGGAGCGGACCTTGCAAAGGGCAAACTGATATTCTGCAACAACGGCAAGCTTGCCGAAAGAAGTAGTATAATTTCTTAACAAGCAAATCACATAGATGAGCATCACTTGCGAGATCTGAACACCGAAAAGATCAGAGCATATACAACTACCTAAACCAGAGAGCAAGAGGCAGGGAGAGAACCTTTGGGGTGAAGTCGAGGTGGTGGACGCAATCTTGATCTAGCGGGTAAGTGGATGTCGTCCTCCTCGCCGTAGTGCTCGTAGTGCAGGAGAGGATGTGGCCGTTGGGGAGTAGCTCGTCGGGGACAGTCGGGTGGGGGTGGTGCTCGTCGGGGACAACCGCATCGAGGAGCAGCTTGAGGTGGAGGCGGCGATGGTGGCGGCAGTCAGATCCGCGTGAGGACATCGTGCCCACCGCCAGATGGTCCGATTGGGCCACCGATGTGGTAGAGAAGGGGGAGGAAGAGGCAATGCGACGGATAAGGGATGGTAGGGGCGCGGCGGAGCAGGGCCGGTAGGGGCACGGCCGGGTGGTGGCGCGCGGCGGGCCATGGCGATGTGGGAGAGGAAGATTGGGGAGAGAGAGGGGGGATTTTTTCTGGCGGCGGCGAAGGATTGAGGCACGGGGGAAGGAGACCTAATTTAGCCAAATTTTTTGGCACTGCGCGCCCTTTCTCCCGTCGCTAGCTCACTGCATAATGGGCCCCCAGAGCGCGGGGGGGGGGGGGGGGGATAAAAGGCGCGCGCCGTCGACGCGGGAGGCCATATCTTCGTGTTTTTCGGCGTGGATGGTCTGCACGTGGCACATGTACTTAGGAAATTTTATTTTTCAGTTCTTTTTGCCACAAAATTGTCTTTCCCTAGAGGGGTACTATTCATTGCTTTTCTTTCCCTTGAGGAGATTAATAAGCTCTAGGTGAAGGCCTTAGCAGTAGGTAAAATGGGGATTTCTAGTAGTGATCCAGGACTCTATCTCGCACACATTGCATATGTTACATTTTTTGATTGACTTTCTCTAAAAAAAACTCTCATGAACCCACACACTATATCTCTCTATGTTTGTATCTCTCACACAACCCCACGTAGGTGGTGTACGTATATAAGAAGAGAATAGGTGTACCGTGCACACGTACTCACGCTTCATGCCCAGCCACACCCGCACGGGTACACGGTGGAGCTCATTTCTATACGAAATGGTAGCCCACGTGCTAATTTGAACACATGTAGCGGTTGTTTACCTACGGAGGTCGTGTACCACACGTGCATGAAATAAAGTTCGACTTGATGCGTTGGCCGTTATTTTTAAATAAAGTTATATCGCTCAATGGCACGCACACTGAATACAAACCGATTTTTATGGAGAAAAAGGTAGTCCGCTCCACTATATACAATGGAGCCTCCCTGCCTGGTTTGTCTCTCTTTAGAGTATCTCACACAAGGCTGCGGTGGCCTCTCTCTCTCACTGTTGGCCACTGATCCGGCCGCATCCCATCCACCGTCCGAAAGGGAGGAAGTGCATCGTTTCTCCGTTCGACGGCGCCGAGGCAGCATGTCTTGATCTGCGGTACACGTTGTTCTCTCTGACCAAGCTCCGACGCGGTAGGGCCTACGCCACCTGCTCGTTGTCACAGTATGGGCAGATTCCGCCCGCCGCTGCTCACCTAGTTACATCCCCAACGACCTCCAGGTATCCCCTCCGGCCTTGCTCCACTACCCGTCTTCCCACGTCGCTGCATGTGGATCTTCCATAGTTCTTTGCACAAAACGTAGCTCGTCCGGCGTACTTTCCATATTGCAATCTCATCCTCACACCATTTTAGACAAACACAACCGTGTTGGTATCTTCCCTTAGGACAAGGAATATGCTTCTTTTTTGTCGTCGCAACTGTCATCAACAATATTTATCTTTTTGCAAATTTCAAATGGGCATATTTTAGAGTGTAGATTCGCTCATTTTGCTTCGTATGTGTACTCCCTCCGTTCCTAAATATTTGTTTTTCTAGAGATTTCAACAAGTGACTACATATTGAACAAAATGAGTGAATCTACACTATAAAATATGTCTATGGACATCCCTATGTAATAGTCCATTTGAATCTCTAAAAAGACAAATATTTGAGTAGTCACTCGTTGAAGTCTCTAGAAAGACAAATACTTCGGAGTATATTTAAGAACCGAGGGTAGTGCACAGCCGCATGGGAGACTCAGACCGGTCGTTGCGCCGCATTAATAGTGAGTAATGAGCAGTCAAATCATAAGCCCCACCTTTCCCATTGTAAGTTGCTCGAAAGAAGCAAACATCAATAAGCTCTTTCTTGAATCCGCTCATACCACTCCATCCGTCACTGTTTATAGAGCGCGCTTCAGAAAAAGAGAAAATCTCTAGGACCAAGGCAACTAGCGATCGGCCTGAAAAATAGCATTGGTAGTTATAGCACGGCGTCTATTACTAGAGAAAATAATGCGTACACACATGTATGCAGTGCTTCCACCCTGGGTAGACACATGCATACACTTACTCCACTCCGTAGTACTATATCGAGAGAAAATTGCGGTTACCACGCCCTAATTAATTGAGCCTTAAACCAAACGCGTCTAAAGTCTCTCTAGTGGTGGAAATGCATTGGGAGAAATGCATCATAATGAAGCGCGCCCTGTAAACTGTGATGGAGGGAGGAGTAGTATGAAGGTGCAAAACCAAGTACGCGTATGGCCAGTCGGTCAACGCACCTCCTCTTGGCACATCACTGACATGTGGGACCGGAGTGTGAGCAAACCGATCTCAATTGACGGCAAACTGGCCAACCCGCCGTTCCTTGAGAGATACGAGGAGCGAGAACACACAGACGGGCTCGCACGGAGGCCAAGATATATGCGAGCATGGTTGATCGATATCATCATTACATGTTGGGCTGCCGTTTTCCGCCCTTCTCCGAAATAAATGTGTACTTTATTAGAGATTAAATAAAATAAGAGTATAGAGGCTCCACCATGCGGTTCTAGTAGTAGTACTACTCGTACTACTAAACCTTGCGCTTGGCTCTTCGCCTCTTCGTGAAGTCGAACAATGATGGTACTCCGCATGTTCGGTACTACAGTGTATGCCTTTGGCAATCTGACACCAAATGAACTGATGCATGTCCACCACCTGGGCGAGGGTACGTTGCATTAGTCAAAAGGCGTAAGCGAGCTTCTCCTCGTTCTGCGAGTTGACGGGACACACCAACAAGTAGTGCTAGTCCATACTCCCTCCTTTCCGGTTAATATGGCTTAATCTTTTTTCGTGTAAATGAGAGAGCTTTATTCATATATAAGCATTCTTAGGACGATCAGCCAAGACACTGGTCACTAGGAAGCAAGGTACCCCGCAAAAAAGTAGGAAGTGAGGTGTTTCATCAAGCCAGCTTTCGGCCACATTCAAAGTGCAGCAAGCACGGTTCGCACAAAGATGCGCCGCAAGGTTTGCTGACCTGTTTACATGCCGAATAACAAAAAAAGAGGAAATATTACCGGGTGCTCCTATTTGTAACAGGATATGAGCCAGAATTAAGCGAGAATTGTAGCGAGTGTTCCATGCAATCAACTTCCATTGTCACATGCGAGAACCCTCGAAGAGAACCAAATGTGTTGAAGATTGCTTTATCACATTTTAAAAATATAATAAGAGTGCAGACGCTCCTCCATCCGGTTCCTAGTACTACCTCTATAGACTATAGTAGTAGTACTAGTACTAGTAAACTTTGCGCTTGGCTGTTCTCCTCTTGGGGAAGTGCAATTGTCGGTGTCAAAACCGGCGGATCTCGGGTAGGGGGTCCCGAACTGTGCGTCTAAGGCGGATGGTAACAGGAGGCAGGGGACACGATGTTTTACCCAGGTTCGGGCCCTCTCGATGGAGGTAATACCCTACGTCCTGCTTGATTGTTCTTGATGATATGAGTATTACAAGAGTTGATCTACCACGAGATCAGAGAGGCTAAACCCTAGAAGCTAGCCTATGGTATGATTGTTTTTGTCCTACGGACTAAAACCCTCCGGTTTATATAGACACCGGAGGGGAGCTAGGATTACACAAGGTCGGTTGCAAAGGAGGAGATAAAGGAGGAGATATCCATATCCATTTTGCCTAGCTTGCCTTCCACGCCAAGTAGAGTTCCATCCAGACACGAGACAAAGTCTTCAATCTTGTATCTTCATAGTCCAACAGTCCGGCCAAAGGATATAGTCCGGCTGTCCGGAGACCCCATAATCCAGGACTCCCTCAGTAGCCCCTGAACCAGCTTCAATGATGATGAGTCCAGCGCGCAGTGTTGTCTTCGGCATTGCAAGGCGGGTTCCTCCTCCGAATACACCACGGAAGAGTTTGAATACAAGGATAGTGTCCGACCCTGCAAAATAAGTTCCACATACCACCGTAGAGAGAATAATATTTCCACAAATCTAATCTGCTGACGCGTTTTGGCAGCATGGCATCACGCCATGGCCCGGTAATTATTAGAACCGTTTTTCTTTAACCAGCCCCGCACATAACGCGAGGCGGTTTCTTGACACGTCTTGTCAAAGAAGAGATCGTGTTCCCCTTATCACGGGATTCTCATCAATACAAACGTGGGTAACCCAACCGTGCCTGTTGGTATGACTCCTAGATCTTAGGTAAGTCTCGAACGGCCACGAGGAGGACGCCTGGTATTCATCCCCTTTATAAAGGGACAAGGCTTTTTCTTTTTCCCTCCTGTGCTCAATCGAATCCTTCCCCCGCCTCGAGTTCTAACACCCAAAGCTCAGGTCAGGTGCTTCGGACCTTCAATCATGTCCGGATCCAGCCTTCAAGGCTGGTGGGTGCCTTCCTCCGTCACGGAGGAGGACATCAAGAAGTTGAGGGAGGCCAGATATCTGACCGCCGAAATTTCGCATAGGCTGCCCGTCCGAGGGCAAGTTGTCCCTACTCCTGAACCCAACGAGAGCGATGTGTTCGTCTCCCACTCCCTCCGAGGACCAGGCCTCGCTCTGGATCCCTTTGTTAGGGGTCTTATGTTCTATTACGGGCTAGATTTTCACGATTTGGCCCCGGATTCCCTTCTCCACATCTCGTCATTTATGTCGTGTGTGAGGCCTTCCTCTGCATTACCCCTCACTTCGACCTGTGGCTCAAGACCTTCGATGTGAAGCCGAAGATGCTCGAGGGGCAGTACGCAGCGTGCGGAGGTGCTTTAATAAGCAAAATTACTGACGCTCCATGGCCAATGGGTTCCTTTCCAGAGGTGTTCGGATTGTGGCAACGGGAGTGGTTTTACGTCACAGCTCCCCGAAGTGCCAAATGGGTAGCTGCCCCCACCTTTCGCTCGGGCCCCCCACCACAACTGATGTCATGGATCAACATGGGGCTAAGCTGGGGTCCATCCAAGGACGTGCCAATACTGCAGAGCCGTATCCGAGATCTCTGGTTATGGTAATGCAAGTTTATGCTGGTTCGTCAAGTCCAGCCTTGCAAATGCCGGCCCCTCCGCATGTGGGAATTCAACCCGGAAGGACCACGCACTATTCAGCATTTCCTCGGCATGACGCACGAGGAGATGTACAAATCGTTCTTCGGACCCCAAATAGAGTGTCCGGACACTACCGAGGATGTGGGCCTGAGCTGCAACCGCCCCACTGCCCAAGTAAGTAATCCCCTGGCCGAACACACTGTCCTTTTGTTTATCATGACATCATTCTGACGAATTGCTCTTTGACCAGGACTGGATAGCAAAGGCAAAGATGATCCGGTGTTCGGCCCCCCTTCCTGAAGGCTTGGACAATCCGATGCTGGAAAAGATGCTTGAGCCAACACCTCGTCTAGTGCCCTCAAAGGAAGATGAAGGGGGGAATAAAGAGGGCGAAAGCGGGCCTCCATCGCTATCTATTCCAATCGAGGGAATGAGCGCCTCCACGAGGGAGGATAACCAAACGGAAGAATCTGACATTCTTTCTCCCCGGGGAAGGAAGAGGACCACCTCTGAAGATCCGGAAACTAAGGTTTCCAAACGGGAGAAGAAATCTCCGCCAGAGGGTCCTGTCTCGGAGGGTATTCTGGCCGCACAATGTACGCGCGGGAATCAGCCCTCTACCGAGCTGTAAGTAATCAAAAAGTACTTAATAGTGAAGATATCCTACCTTGCTTCCGAAGACAATAACCGATGCTTCTAAATTGTAGTCCGGATCGCAGCCCTTCTCGACAGAGTTCATCTTCGGGGGATCTTCTTCCGGAGATGATGGAGAGAGAAACGCCTCCCCCGGACTCCCCAGCTCAAGAAGCGGGCGACCTTGAAGTGTCGTTGCGAAGGGTATCTCCGGATCTAATACCGCTGGAAGATAACCCTTTGGCTACCCGGCATCCCCTGTATCCAGCTCCTGAGGAGAGTGACAGCAAGGGTCCCTCAGTGTGCGGTCGGACGTGCTGAAGGATCTTCTGGGGCAATCTGTCGTCTTGGAAGCACATCGTACGCTAGTGGGTACGGTAATTGAAAGGATTTCATCCGCCGAAAGCGGTTTGCATGAAGCTTTTATGAGTCTGTTGAAAGGCTTCAAGGTACGTGAAATAATGTATGCGTTTTACAGTACCGCATACGTTAGGTATGCCCATGCAAATAGTAGTCCCTGAGACTCTGGTTGTGGTCGAGAACGGCGGAAAACAGAGGATCATAGTCCCAGGTAATAACCAGACCGCCTTTATGTGCAGGTGGTTGAAACTCCGGTGGCTAGCCGGACTAATGGGTTTGCCGAACTAAAGCGGCAGCTGGATGCAGCAGATGCCGACATCGTGCTTGTCAACAAGCGGCTTGATGAGGCACAGGGTGAGTGATTTTTCTGGTGATCGTCGCATAGTAAGAGCAGCATGATGCCGGTATCTTTAATATGTTGTGACTGCAGATGGAGCTGCCACCATGGAGACCCTTCGGGCGGAGCTTGCCCGAGCCAAGGAGCAAGCGAGGAGTAGCAATTCGGCCGCTTTAAAGGCGGTCGAAGAGTTAAGGGCCGAACAGGCCGCGCGTTGCGAGAGCAAGGAAAAAATAGCCAAGATGGCTGTAGAATGAAAAGATGCTGCTGACCGTTACCGGCTTCTTGAAGAAGAAGACTGGGCGAAAGCGACGGACCTGGAGAAGGCCCGGGTGGCTGGCAAGGAAACCCGTTCCAAAATTAGAGCGACGAAGGAGGAGCTGAATCAAGTTGCAGATATCGTGTCTGGGAAGCCCTTCTTGTTGCGGACTAAGTTCGGGGATCCGAAGTATGCTCCTCTGGACTGGCTATGGAGTTCTACGGACGAGTACATGGATTTGGCTGCAAGTGCTGCTGATGCAGCCGAGTACTTCAAGGATCAGAAAGGTCCCGAAGTGGAGAAGTTGTTCTGGTCACAGTTTCACGCTCCAGTCCGTCCGCTGTTGCTGAATGAGCGATTGACCGGTTAGGCTGAGCTCCATAGGTTGTCCGTACTTTCCATGAGGTCCGTTGTGGATCACATGTGGCCGGGAGAGCGAAGGCCAAGTAGCTACTTTAGCTTAGTGCAACAATTCCTTGAAGCTGTGCCACACATCGATGTTGTAAAGAGATCAGCGTGCATAGAAGGTGCACGGATGGCCCTTGCCCGTGTCAAAACATACTGGGCGGAGATGGAGGCCACCACTGTTGCGGCACAGGGTTCGGCCATCGGCCGAGTGGCTGCCGAGCACTACTTTGAAGAAGTCCTTGAAGGCGCTCGCTCGATAGAGGCTCAGTGCTCGAAGAATATTATTTTCCAGTGACATGTAGTCCCATTGTACAAACAATATTTTTCTGCATTAATCAAGGCTGTATTTATACTTTTGCCCGAAAGTGCTATGATGCCTCCTGTGCGGCCGTTTATGTATATATGTATATAACCTGAAAGTTTGCAGTCGTCGGCTTCCGCCCCCACGCATATAATGCAGGGGTGTTTGCAAAAGATGCATATCCACACTTGATCCAACGTCTTGGTCTGTTAAGGAGGTGATAGCGTAGCAAACAAGCTAATCGGTCTATATTGCTTCAACACTTTCACTTAGCCATAGGAGTTTGACAGTGGGGCTACTATATAGCCCCTGGTACTTTTGCGCTCGTCTGAATACGATGCGCATACGTACATGACTGGGAAACGGCCCTTCGTTAATGCGGAGGAATCCTGAAGATTCCGATTAGTCATCGAGTGGTTGACCAGTCTCTCACTATATCATGCCAGTCAGTTTTTGGCTTTCTCTACTGAGGTGCTCATCCGGACGAACCAGGGCACAATCGCAGTAGTTCTCCCAGTGCTACCTTAGCCGATATAACGGAATGTAAGGTACCAAAACATGGGAGCCGGGCAAACCCAACATTTGACCAAAGACATGATTCGGAGCTGATGCATATAGGGCCAAGCTCGCGACGCAAAACACTCCCTAAGGTGTTTAGTCTTTATAACATATACCGGGCTAAACAATGCCCTTTGTAAGAAACCCCATGTGTCCAGGTACGTGCAAAATCCTGGCGTGGCCACATGCCAATAACGCCGGCATCCTTCTCGGTTGTGTGGAGTATCCGGAAGATGTGAGCAACAAGAGACAGTAAAAAAGGTTTAAGCAGGGCCTTAATCTAAAAAGAAACCTTTTGGCGGGTCCCTGCTGCACGTCTGCACCTGTATCTTCGTTGTGCCGTGTCCTGGACGGGTGTAGCACGATTGCAACCTGCAAAAAGGAAGGAACTTAGGTGAAAGTTGCCGTGCCGAAAAGAAGAATGAGTTATCAGAATTCCAGAGGAGCCTAGTTGAGCCGGGTTGGCCCTGATTACACGCGGGAAGCCCCTGGTATCGTTTTATGAGGGTTCGAAAACCAATCTCATGCATGTATGATGGAACGCCGGACTCGTCTAACCATGTTCGTGGTCTTGACGACCTGCCATTTTTCTGGTTAGTGAGGCCGTCTAGTGTGCGGCTGTTAGAGCCGCCGCGTCCTCTTCCATACGTGAAGAACGGTTGGTATTTCCGCTAACTGTAATGACGCCTCATGGACCGGGCATCTTAAGCTTGATAAAGCATAATGCGGTATTGCGTTGAAACGAGCAAAAGCCGCCCTTCCAAGTAGTGCTTGAAAATCACTTCGGAATGGAGCGATGTGAAAAGTTAACGTTTCACTTCGGAAGTTATCGGGAGAACCGAAAACCACCTCTAGTAATAGAGAGCCCATGCAGTGGGCCTCTTGGCCTGGTATTACTCCCTTGAAGGAAGAATTACTGTGGCTTATATGTGTCGGGTCTATCCCCATTTTGCGGACTGTGTCCTGATATATTAGATTGAGATCACTGCCGCCGTCCATGAGGACCCTTCTAAAATGGTACCCATTTATTATTGGGTCTAACACCAAGGCCGTCAGTCCTTCGCGTCGGATATGTGTATCGTGATCCCTACGATCAAAAGTGATCGGGCAGGCCAACCAGGGGTTGGACCTAGGGGTGACGGGCTCGATGGCGCGTGTGCATCGGAGTGCATGATTGCTTCTCCTCCTTATCACATTGATCATGTTTACTGTTTTAACCTCCGGTGGGAATTTTTTCTGTCCTCCGGCGCTTTGCTAGCGAGGTTCATCCTCGTCTTCGCTTGGTGTCGCCTCCTCTTTGTGTTCGGCGTTTAGCTTACCGGCCTGCTTGAAGACCCAACATTCTCTATGGGTATGATTTGCAGGTTTGTCTGGGGTGCCGTGAATCTGACAGAGCTTGTCAAGAATTTTGTTTAGGCCAGATTGTCCTTCTCTACTGCTTTTGAAAGGCTTTTTCCACTGACCTGGTCGGGAGCCCCTAAATCCGGCGTTTACCGCTGTATTATCTGGGCTACCTTCTTTACTTCGACGCTTGTTTTTGTTGCGTCATGGTTTACCATTGCCATCCCTTACTTCGGATGTGCTTGGGTCACTGGTGCTGCTACGGGCCAACCAGCTGTCCTCGCCCGCACAAAAGTGGGTCATGAGGCTTGTTAGGGCTGCCATTGTTCTCGGTTTTTCTTGACCGTGGTGTCTGGCGAGCCATTAGTTTCGGACGCTGTCTTTAAAAGCTGCTAAGGCTTCGGCGTCTGGATAGTCGACTATTTGGTTATTCTTGGTGCGGAACCTGTTCCAAAGCTTTTGGGCAGACTCTCCAAATTGTTGGATTATGTGACTTAAATCATCTGCATCCAGAGGTTGGACATAAGTCCCTTGAAAATTGGCCCGAAAAGCGTCCTCGATCTCCTCCCAACTTCCAATTGAGTTTCCGGGGAGGCTTTTCAGCCAGTGCCTAGCTGGCACTTTAAGCTTGAGGGGCAAGTATTTAATGGCATGGAGATCGTCTCCACGAGCCATATGAATATGGAGGATGAAGTCCTCTATCCAGACTCCAGGGTCTGTGGTTCCGTCGTACGCCTCTATGTTCACTGGTTTGAATCCTTCTGGGAATTCATGATCCAGCACCTCATCAGTGAAACATAGTGGGTGTGCGGTACCCCTGTATTGGGATGCGCCATAGTGTTCGGACGATTGTAGTATTCGGTGCTGGTTGCGTACCGTAGCGTGCTTCCTAGATCCATAGATAGATCTGGTCGCGCCGGATTTTTGACGCAAGTTCTCACGTAGAACGTGTGTTGACTTATGCGTGACTTTGTTAGCCGCTCTATCGCGTTCACAGGGTGGTGGATCCGACCGGTTGGCCGTATCACTTATCGGCTGTATGGGCTCTAAGGCCTCGTCATCGAATTCCGGTAATAGCTTGCGCTTTGGATAGCTATTTTGGTGGTAGCTTCTAGCATACTTTGTTACTTTGTTCCACTTGCTGTTGAGCGTATCTTGTGCGACCTTGAGCCTTTGCTTATGTTTCTTCAGGCTTCTCGCTGTGTCTGTAAGCCTTCTGCGCAGGTTCTCTTGCTCCAAGTGTGTTTCTGGGATGATGGGTGCATCATTGTCCGGACTGTTTTCTTCCCTAGATGGGGATTGATGATGCTTATCTTTGGCGTCATCGTGTTCGGACGTAGGATCCGTACTATGTTTGCTGTTTGCATCTTGATCGTTTTCTGCCACTGGGGTGGTGCAGTTGTCGTCTTTTCCGGAGTCGCGTGGACTATTGTTATCGCTGTTTTTGCTATGGCAGGACTTAGGGCGGCGCCGCTGACGTCGGCACTTGGGTTGCTTCTTGGAGGGGTCATCCTCCGCTTTCTCGTCGCCATTGGCTTCGTTGGGGGTGTCCACCATGTACACGTCATGTGATGAAGTAGCGGTCCAGCGCCTTGTGGGCGGTGGTTCTGGTTCGTCTCCGGCTTCGTCGTCCATACCGTCGAAGTCCTCGGAGCCGAAGTCGAGCATGTCGGTTAAGTCGTCGACAGTGGCTACTAAGTGGGTGGTGGGTGGGCGGTGAATTTCTTCGTCGTCCGCATCCCATTCTAGCCGGACATAGTTTGGCCAAGGTTCTCCTGAGAGGAAGAGAGACCTTAATGAATTTAGCACATCTCCAAAAGGTGAGTGCTGAAAGATATCCGCGGAGGTGAACTCCATGATCGGCGCCCAGTCGGACTCGACGGGCAAGGATACGAGCGGCTCGGAGTCCGTGACCGAAGATGAATCCAGTGGTTCGGCGACACGGCTCTCGCAAGGGGTGAAGTCAGTATCCGGCTCTATCGCCGTTGAGAGTGCGGCCTCCATGGCGGGGTCCATCCCTCCGCCCTCGATTGCGTGAATTGTTCCAGGTTAAAAACCGGAGTAGCTACGGATGCGATCTCCCGAACATTGTCCCACGGTAGAGTTACGTCTTGCTCGTCGTGACTGCGCAATGCGTTCGGCATGGGCTCGAATCCGTCGAAGATCAAGTCTTCGCAGACATAGGCCGTGTAGTTCAAGTTTCCAAATCTGACCTGATGGCCAGGGGCGTAGCTCTCAATCTGCTCCAAATGGCCAAGTGAATTGGCCCACAGTGCAAAGCCACCGAATATGAAGATCTGTCCGGGGAGGAAAGCCTCACCTTGGACCGCATCACTAGCGATGATCGAAGGATCCATCGAGCCTTATGGTGACGACACAGTGGAACTCTCAATGAAAGCACCAATGTCGGTGTCAAAACCGGCGGATCTCGGGTAGGGGGTCCTGAACTGTGCGTCTAAGGCGGATGGTAACAGGAGGCAGGGGGCACGATGTTTTACCCAGGTTCGGGCCCTCTCGATGGAGGTAATACCCTACGTCCTGCTTGATTGTTCTTGATGATATGAGTATTACAAGAGTTGATCTACCACGAGATCAGAGAGGCTAAACCCTTGAAGCTAGCCTATGGTATGATTGTCTGTTGCCCTATGGACTAAAACCCTCCAGTTTATATAGACACCGGAGGGGAGCTAGGGTTACACAAGGTCAGTTACAAAGGAGGAGATATCCATATCCGTTTTTCCTAGCTTGCCTTCCACGCCAAGTAGAGTCCCATCCGGACACGGGACGAAGTCTTCAATCTTGTATCTTCATAGTCCAACAGTCCGGCCAAAGGATATAGTCCAGCTGTCCGGAGACCCCCTAATCCAGGACTCCCTCAGCAACAATAATAGTACTACTAGTATAGTGTATACTTCTGGCAATCTGACACCGAATTAACTGTTGCACGTCCACCGCCTGAGCGAAGGACAGCTTGCATTAGTCGAAAGTTTCTCCTTGTCCTGCGAGCCACCGCGCGCAAGCTTCTCCCGTCCTGCAAGCTTCTCCTCGTTCAGCAAGTTGACGGGACACAACAAAGTAATGCTAGTCCATACTGCCTCCTCTCCGGTTAATATGGCTTAATTTCAAACGAGATAAATACACTGTCTGTCACTATATATTTGTAAAAATATGGTCAGTGGACTTCATAATATGCTCATTGCGCTCAATATATACATTTTCCGGTGTTTATACGGTCACTAGCTCACCCTGGCTGAGTATGTGTGTGCATGCACGTGTAGGTTGAGCACTTGAGCATGACCGTGTGTGTTCCGTCGTGTGCTCGGACATGCATGCATTAGGGTGTCGCGCGCGTTTTTGCGTCCATGTGTATGTGTGACTGTTGCATACACGTAGGGGGAGTATGTGTAGGGGCCACTAAAGGAGCAGTCCAATCACACATTAAGTTAGTCAGAAGAAGCAACCATCATTTCACTCTTCAATGACACGTACGCAATATAAAATGGTTGATATGGAGAGAAAAAGAAAACCACTATATATACACTAGCAGGAGCCTAAGCTACAAGCCTGCTTGCTTGGGTTGCTCTCTTCAAAAGCATAGAACGACGGTGGCCACACCGCTGATCAAATATCCGGCCTGATCCTGCAGCTAGGGGAAGGGAACAATGTTCTGCGTAGACGCGGTCGACATCGGCAAGGGAGAAAATCCACAGTCGGTGCGTCCCAATCGGGGGTCACCGCGGCATGGGCCGATGCTGCGTCCCAACCGCCCTTCTAGCTACAGCCCGATGTCCGTTTCAAAAATATTAGTGCATGTCAACAAAAAATCCGTTCCGTTTCGAAAAAACATATAAGCTGTTAGTTCTTACCCAAAGGATATTTATATCCAACAGACACAAAATATCCATTCGACTGTTCGAAATAACTTTCACTGCTGATCTGATGTCGAGGTAATTGCTGCATCGCCACCAAAACCCACCATCTCTTAAGCTAAAGTAGACCGAGCTAACCCCTATATTAGCATATTACTAAGATAAACAGAAGGCACTATAGAATCATTTAGGACGTGAGCTTGTCAATCTGAATGTGGAGGGACACCAGCTTAGCCCCGGCCAACAATTTGGGCGGAACTGTGAAGAAGGTCAGCTCCTGCACGGCGACATTGCCGGGATCCCTGCTGCTTGTCACCTCCATTTCCACCTTGACGGCGTCGGTCCTGCCTTTGGGCTCCCACGGCGGTTTGTTCGCCCACAGTGGCCACATAGTGCGGTAGTGGGGACGCCCCCGCTCTGATGCAGACAACCGACACGATGATAGGCGCGCCGATGTCTAGCACGCCGCCGACCAAGAAAAACACGCGGTCGTCCTCCTCCGCGAACAGAAAGAGTCGTGGCTTCGACAGTGGCACTTGCAGCTGGAGTGCCTTGCCGTACTGGATCCTGTGCACAGGCATGGGATGCACGGTGCTGATGTGGTGGGAGAGCACCGGCGGCGGGCCTTCGTAGCCATAGACGGGCACGGGGCATTTGCAGGGCGTGAGCGGACACACGCTCTGGTGATCGGCGAGCTTGTGGTAAGTGACGTAGAGCCCACAACCTTTGTACGGGCACTCCACCCTCACCGAGGAGAGGACGGCATCCACCGCCGTGTTCCGCACGTCGAAGCCACCGCCGCGCTCGCACTTCTGGCACTGCCGCTGGTTCCCGGGGCGCTCGACGCGGCAGTCCACGCAAGCCAGGTGCCCTCCCTTGCACTGCACAAATCAATCAAACAACACATCAATCAAGAAACCTGCACCTTGCTCGATCAGCTGAACGGATGAGGTGTATTCGAACCTCATACACTGGAGGCTTCAAGGGGCGGAGGCACAAGGTGCAGTGGAGCAAGGCGAGGTCCATCGAGACCATAGAGAGCTCCATCATCGGGTCCTGTTCCGTCTGCATGATCTCGCCCTCCTCGTGCACAACCATCTCTCGCTTTATTAGGGTTGGGGCATTACAAAGCTTTACCGTCACATATTCATACTACATCAAGGTGCATTAAATCAACACATGCAAGTATCAAAAGGAGAGTCACAGCATGCATGCATTGTAATTAATGCATCGGTAAACGCAAATTATTGAAATATATCGAGTGCAGTGCTTTGATGTGTTGTGTCAACTCGTACAAGACCGAGAAGTTTGATTACTACAACACCCTCGCGCCTTAACCGCACCTGTCTTTGGCTGCATGACAGGTGGGTCACCGACCTGTTGGGCCCACCTGTCATGGACGCAAAGGCAGGAGCAGTAAGTCAATGAAGCTGCGTCCCTCCCTCGCCCATGAGCGTGGTGGCTGGCAGGACTAGGAGAAGCTTTCGTTCGCTACACGCTCTCCCTCCCGTACGTGGTGGACATGCAGCAGTTCAATTGGTGTCAGATGGCCAGAAGCATACTGTAGTACTCGTCCACTGCAGTAGTACTCCATCATTGGCCCTATTTGAATCCACGGGTTAGAGTTAGTTTGGGTTAGTTTGGACTCAACTAACCCAAAAATATCCAAACAGGAGGGTTAGTTTGGGTTAGATGCATCTAACTCATCCAAAAAATCTGACCCACCCAAGAGGTGCTTATTTGGGTTAGTTCTTCTCAGGACCACTAAAAAACACCTTTTTCTCTCGCTCTTCCGAAGGCAGATCCCTCCTCACTTCCTCGATGCTTCTTGTCCTCTCGCTCCCTCCCTCTCGCACCGCCCGTGAAGGCGCCTCGCCGTATCCGCGCTCCATCTAACCCTGCTATCCAAACACCTTTTTGGTTAGAGTTAGTTCTGGGTTAGTTCTGGGTTAGAATATAACTCTAACCTCTAACCGAGTTAGAGTATCCAAACAGGGCCATTGTTTGACTTCCCGAAGAGGCAAGAGCCAAGTGCAGCCCAGACGCTCGTGTGGCAGTTTCATGTGTAGAGTAGTCTAGGATAGCATGTACCGTGCCTGTAAGCTTAAGGGCCTGTTTGGTTCCAAATAAGTCACCAACTTATAAGTCGTAAAGTGAAAAAGTGACTTATTTTGCCAAATAGACCCAACTTATAAGTCACCCCAACTTATAAGTCACCCATTTTGCGTGGGTCCCATCACCTTTACATAAAAAACAAGGTGAGAAGGTGTGGTCAGGTGACTTATAAGTCAGATGACAACCAAACAGGTGTGACTTATAAGTCACTGGTTTGAAGTCACCTAACTTATAAGTCAGGTGACTTATTGGAACCAAACATGCCCTAAAATCGTTGGGGTCGGCTCCATGCTATATTTTTTGGTTAAAATAATCTTCTGGCCCTACCTGTCATCCTGGTGATTCTAGTTTGCACGCTCATCTGGTCAAGACAGGAATATATATTTTAATTTGTGGTGGGGTAAATGTTAGAGGTTGCAGCAAATGGAGTATTGTACACTGCGGGTCTTTCAGCCAAGTTTAGAGGCAACCATGTGGGGCCAGTGCTATGATGTGTCGCGTCAACTCGTACAACAAGGAGAAGCTTGATTTTACTACTACTACACGCCTTCTCCCCTTCCATGCGCGCGGTGACTCGCAGAAAAGGACATGCTTTTGCTTATCCCTCCCGCTCGCGCTGGACGGACATGCAACAGTGGATTCGAACATGCAGCAGTGGATTCGATACTGTTGAAGCAGCAGTAGTAACATCATTGTTCATCTTCTCGAAGAGGCAAAGAGCCAAGTGCAACCCGAACGTGGCAGTTGCGAACCTTGGAGCGCGCATATAGCCAGGCTCTTGCATGAGACACAATTGCTATGTGAGCCCACTATTGTAGTACTACTTGCTAGTATAGCCGTGTAAACCAGAAAGGAGTATTTGCCTTTCTAGAGATTTCAACAAGTGACTAGACTACACCGAGATGGAGTACATATGGAGCAAAATGAGTGAATCTACACCGTAAATAAATACGTAGTTCTCTCGTTTTCCTCTCGACCTTGGTCGCGGTGCACAATATTGAGTATACTAGTACTATCATCTTGAAATTTACGAAGTCACCATAGGCACCTCGTCATCGATGGGAACGTCTCCTGACACGCGATAGACGCGAGCGGAAGTTGCCTCGCCTCCATAGGTGCTTGAATGCCAAGGAGGGAGAGGGAAGCGGTTCCCGAGACGTTGAACGGTCAATGATGCATCCTCAAATTACTCTACATGCAGAGGGAATTAATTGGAGAAGCAGAATAGAGCCAGCATGATGTGAATGCAATAGAGTTTGGATTCTCATATAAAGGCGCCCCACCACTCCAATCCATCTACTCCTTAGTCTCTGCGCAACACTACTCACTCCAATCCAAGACCAAGTGACCAGGAGCCAGAAGCACCTATGGAGGCGATGGTCGTGAGCGGCAGTTGGCTGTGCCAAATCATCCAAGGCGCCAGCCTGTGGCCCCGCACTACGCAGTGTTTCCAGACGGTGATGGTGACCGCCGACGTCGTAGCCCTCGCCGACGCCGGCTTCGCCTCTCGCATGGATGACATGATGGTCAACTCCATCCGCAAGTTCGCCACCATCAAGAAGCGTGTAGAGAACGCTCCTACTAGTCATGCCAGCCACCACGCTCATGCATGAGGGAGGGACGCAGCCTCATTGACTTAATGCTCCTGCCTTTGCGTCTATGACAAGTGGGCCCAACAGGTGGTTGGCCCACCTGTCATGCAACCAAAGGCAGGTGCAGTTAAGGCACCGGAGTTTAGTCCGCGAGGGATAGGGCGTTGTAGTAATCAAACTTCTCGGTCTTATACGAGTTGACGCGACACATCAAAGCACTGCACTCGACATAAGTCTTTTTACACATTTCAAATGGACTACTACATACGGATGTATGTAGACATATTTTGCTTCGTATGTAGTCACTTGTTGAAATCTCTAAAAAGACTTATAGTTGGAAATGGAGGGAGTACAACGCATGCATGCATGTCATGACTTCCCTTTTGATACTTGCATGTGTTGATTTGATGCACCTTGCCAAATTTTGACTATAAATTTAACTAACCAAATTTTCATGCATGTCACAAAAAATCAGGGCTGTTTGGATTGTGACTATGTTTGTCTTATGTTGCCACATTATTTTTCCCACACTTGCTACACTTGCCTAACTTGAGTTGCTCAAATTGTTAGACACACTTTGGCTTGCCTAAGGGAATCTTGCCACACTTTTTGTGTCTATGACATGTGGGGTTCACTGCTAATAAAAAAAATTCTTATCTTAGGTGTGGCTAATAAAAAAGACTTATATTTAGGAACGGAGGGAGTAGAAAATATAAATAATAATGCATGTTGGGGCAACCCACGTTTCCGATAATTTTAGCCATGGGCTTGTTCACAATTTTTATGAGGGGGTGGTTGTTCATTTAATGGAGGGACTTGTACCAGACTTGAATGATACAAAGTGCGACCTGGCACACCGTAACACCACTTGGAACAAGCGGGTAGCTATCTCAAAAAACCATCAACAACTAAAAAAATGGTGACCTGGCATGTAGTACACAATTTTAAACGATCGTTTTGATGGAGTGAAAAAGGAAAACTACCCCACTACGTATATATAGGCCGGAGCCTCCGCACTTGCTTGCTAGGGTTGCTCTATTCACACACTCTCATCCTCTCCAGATCTAAACAAGATAGGGGTGGTAACACTGTCTTTCTCCCTTCAAAAAACACTGTCTTTCTATCCTCACCGCTGGTTACAGATGCAGACGTATCCCCCTCCGCTGGTGAAGGGGAGGAGGGGCAACGTTTAGGCCATTGTCGACAATGAGGGAGGAGACCCACTGCCGGCCGCACTGTTATCTCTGGCCGAGCGCCGACACGAGAGGTCCTCCGATCCCTTCGTCGTTGCCCTAGTGTGGGCGAATCCGGCCTCCCGCCGCCCACCTATCCACATCCCGACGACCTTCAGGTATATCTTACTTCGAAACCGCCTTAGCTCTACTTCCCCACCTCGTTACGTTGCTGCATGTGCATCATTTTCTACCTCTCAGCCCCTCTCGGTCGGATGGTCCAACATCACCTATTTTTTTCTTCTATTGTTAGAGGTAAAGCTACTTCATGGAGTCGAATCTTGTACTTGGTTCAAACAAGAAATAAAGTGGGGTGGGGGAATTTAGTATGTAGTACATCGGACTTGGTACAAACAGGAAGGAGAGGGGGTGAAAGTAGTACAGACTGGTCATCCAACCGGTCTCTTGGTCGAAAAGGAAAATATAGGGGTAATGTTGTACACAGTGGTATGACCAGGACTAGATTTGCTATCCACACATAGGAGTAGGTGGCTAGAGTGAACAAAAATGGGACCAACCCAGATATGTTTCTTGGATGTTTGTTTCTCGCGGCAACAAACTATGAATCACCACTTTATGCCCCTGTTTAGGTACATGGTGCTGGACTGCTGGTGCACCCACTGTCCCATGCCCCTATACCAAATATTTAGCTGTTCTTAATCTAATGCCCCTGGTAAAAATGTAGCCATGCCACTGTTATAAGCCATGACAAGTTTAGCCAAATGTTTTTGCCTGTAATTGTTTGAGACTCTGACTGTTTCCTCTATAGATTTTTGTGCAAACAGGGATATCCATTTCACCTGGTTGCTGTTGTGACCTTTTGGTGCACTGCACTAAACTCTTCTTAAAAGAAGTGACTTTTGTGCTGTTTAACTGGAATGTCAGAATGGAACAGTTGGTTCATTTCGGTGGAACTGCACAAAGGGAGATCTGTGTTCCAATCCTCATCATCCATATTGGCACCATAACCTTCCTTTAGGTAAGAATGTTATTTAATGCATGTGTTCATCTATATTTTGCAACTGCCATGAGAAAATAATGCTATTTTTACTAGTACACTTGTATTCCCTCACCGACAAAACCAATTCTGAAATAGAAGGCCAATCATGTACTTGGTTTCACCAACTGGCGAGGAGACTGAGAAACAGAGCATGAAGAACAAGAAGAAGAAGAGTAAACAGTACCAAGGCGATCTTGCTGAAGCCAGAGGCCTCAGTCGAGGCCATTCAAGGGCTCCGGCAATGACTACCTTACATGTGAGACGATCCTCCAGGGAGCCCTTCCACTTCTGCTGTCTCACTTAATTAATTAGGAGTACTTAAGTACCACTAATTTATTGCTGCATAATTTTCCTATCGGAGTTAAACAAATCTTTAGTGGCACCCTATGCTGAATCATGTACGTGTGTATGTTTGTCTATGAGGTGAATCATGTGGTGGAGCAGGGATGGAATGCTAACTTTACCCATTAAGATAATGAGGGTGCTTCTATTTGTTAGTGTATGTTTCATCAACTAGTCCCACTATTATAGTAATCTCACTCTCTCAATATATGTGCCAACAGGGATGCTCGATTTTGGTGGAACTGCACAAAAACTTTGGGTGCTTCATTGCCTCGACAACTTCCTTCCTTTCCTGTTAGTCGCTAATCTCTGCTTGCATTCTTCCTTTGCTGTCAGTCGCTTGGCTTATCTCGGCTTCCAGTCAAAGGAAATAGTAATTGATATGCTACCTCACACAGGTTGGTACTGGTCTTTATCCTGATTATTATGCTTGTCATATGTATTGGTAATTTGGTATTATACTACTGTTTGCCGATTTCATAAAGGAGTAACTTGGAGACTGAACTCGCAGGCAAATCATTACATCGGGTGATTTCAATAGAACTGCACAAAAAGATCAGATGGACATGTACTTATGCTGCTGCTATGTACTCCAAAGTTCATTCAGACAAGCATCGATGTTGACAAGAATAAGTGCCTATATTCATTCGAGTATCAACCTGCGTCAACCAATTGTCAAACTCCAAGTATTAGGAGAGTGAACGCCAAAAATATTGCTTGGCGCATAGCCCAGAAAAACACAGTCCAATCTTTGGTCCCAACTTATGCCTTTTGGTTATCTGCACATATGGTAGCGAACTGTATGGCATCGAGTCTAAAGATTTCAGACAAGTTGGTTGACGCATATATTCATCTGGCACTTAATCAGTCTGCACGCCAGGGATGCTCCATTCAGTTGAACTGCACAAAAAATTTGGGTGCTTCATTTTCTCAACTGCCTCCTTTCTCGTCTGCAATGTAGAATTTTGGCGAGATACAGGACCAAGATGAGCCAGTAAACTAGTTGGATGAAAGTAGTGGCGAAGTTGCTCAAACCTCCCTCGGCACGAGGCCACTATTTGAGGATAAACCTACAAGCAAAGTTCAGATTGTCTGTGTTGCCTCTTATGTACTCGAAAGTTTACTCGTAGAAGCATTAATTTTAGCAAGAAGTACCTCCGACTGAACACCATTTACCAGTCTGCAATGTAGAATTTTGGCGAGCTACAGGACCAAGATGAGCCAGTAAACTAGTTGGATGAAAGTAGTGGCCAAGTTGCTCAAACCTCCCTCGGCACGAGGCCACTATTTGAGGATAAACCTACAAGCAAAGTTCAGATTGTCTGTGCTGCCTCTTATGCACTCGAAAGTTTACTCGTACAAGCATTAATTTTAGCAAGAAGTACCTCCGACTGAACACCATTTACCAGTATGTACCCTAGGTAATTAAAGTTCGTCCATGGATCATATTTGCTGTGATCTCAATCATTTGGATGCATAAACATACTGAACATGTGTATATCTGAATCTTTTTGTGAATTATCTATGAATATTGTTGTGTGATCTATCAATCATTTGGATCCATAGACATGCTAAACTTATGTATATATGAATATTTTGAGTTGTTGATAGTGAATGTTGGCTATGAATATGAACGTGTCCTGTGAACCTGAGTTTGATACAAATGTTTATCTTTTCTGTTGTGCTTGTGTGTGAACTTGTTAGTACGCCTACTGTGGGGTATGTGACGTGTGGGTGTCAACGGCACACCTTCTTCTCGAGAAGAATTGCACCTGCTTTGTTAGGGTAGCAACGACGCATCAGCTCTTTTTAACATTTTTGCTGTCTTTCCCCCTACCCCACTCAACCCCTGCCGTAATGTTTTCGGCCTCAAAACAAACATAGTATTGTGTTGTTTTTGGGGCCTGATGAAAAATCGAGTGCTGGTTTATGTAGGTTGGCCCGCCCAGCAAATGGGCTGCTGGTCCACCACGGACTGGGAGGCTAAAAATACAAGTTATATGGTGCAGAGGCAAGTAAAAAAACGCCATCGAGAGCCATCCACTAAAGAAAAAAAATCTCTCCTGATGTGCTTCTTCAGTCGTGCCGCCGGCCCCCCTCTATAATCCAATTCGCTCGGGGATCTGGTATCATTTTATTTCCAGAGGACGAACAAGTATCAGCTAGGCTTAGGTTTTGTATTTTAACATGCGTAGCCCACGACAAACAGGTGACCATGGTTTCAACTTATTTTTTGAGGTCCATACCAGCCTATAGGCTTTTTCTTAAAGATCGGCATCCCAATGTATTTTTTAACCACATTATATATATTTATATTATTACTATTATCGTATATTTTATAGAGACTTATATATACATTATGAAAACATCCCACATGTTATTAACTTATAAAAGTAAATATTTAACAGAAGTTGGCAAGGAAAATCCTGTTTGTTTTTGACTCACAAGCAAGGAAAATCCTTGTGATTGCGTACAAAAGCTTGCGAAGATTTTAAGGACCAATGTAATTATAACGCGCTCATTTTTATTTTGAGCAATAACTCGCTAATTTGTTAATTATTTATATAAAAAATGTGCCTCTCCGGTTTATTTTTGATATTAATTGCTCCTTCTAATATAACATTATATATATAAGGAGCCCAGCTAATTCGTGTATTTGAAGGAAGTGCAAATGGGCTGGGATTTCTTAGATAATATAGATGGGCCGCATTGACGCAAAATTATTTGTTCACCCAGCCCAGCAAATGGACTGTACATTCTAGAAAACATGGGTTAAATATATGCCATATTTTTGCAGGCTGGCATGTGGGCCAATAGGTCGAAGCCTATGCAGGGCGTTGTCAACTTGGTCGGCATGCACCTTCAATCTCTCGTCTTCTTCCTCCAGCGTCGCCGGGACCGCCTGGTCCGGCCTCCGGCGGCTAGCGGCTCTGCTTAGCACGCATCGCTGCGAAGCGCTACCCCACCGCCGGCCGGGCTATCCCTCCACCCCTCCACACCTCCTGTTATTCTCCACCGACTTCAGCCCCACGCCACACCAGAACCATTTATAACCCTTCTCCTCCACTCAATCTACGACTCCACTACCATGTCTTCCCATCTCCGAGTCGTTCCCGTCCAGGGCCTCGCCGTCGTCCACCGCCTCACTGCGCTCGGTGCGGCTTGGTCAACAAACGAGAGTCATCGGAAGAGGACTGTACGTGAAGAGACTGATGGCTGGGACCCACGAGGTCCATGGTCGCACGCAAGGAAAGTTCACTACAAGAAATATGTCAACTTGTGACCCTCACTATTGGCCGCTGAAAGGTCATAGTTTTTCATTCGCGACCTTTTTGTGACCAAAAACAGAAGGTCAAAAGCTGGCGGTCGTAAACTGAAATTAGTGACCTTCTTTGTGATATGTAAAAGGTCGTTGGTTCCACGACCAAATTTTTGGTCACTAGCAACCTCCTTAGGCCACGTAGGCATCCAGCGTGGCAAGCTGATGTGGCACAAGAATCAGCCCGGTCCGATTCGGCGTTTTACATGGGCCGAGCCCAACAATTCAGCCTTTTTAATGTATTTTTTCCTGTTATTTTTTGCTAGCTACATGGGCTTGGGCCATTGGTTCGGCCTTTTTGCTTTCTGAGGTGCAGCCTTTTCACATTCTATATATTTTTTATTTTTGGGTTTTCTTTTTTTTGTTACATTCAATTTTCAGATTATTGTAGTCAACTGGATGCACATTGTCAGATTCTTCTAGGCACTAGGTCCCAAATATCAGGTTTTAATTTTTCACAACTTGTAACTCAATGATATATCAATCAGAGAACACATTGTAAATATATTCAAATAACAGCCAAATCAATGATGTATCAATCAAGTTTATTACATTCCACCAATCACAATATAACCATACAATATTACACTAATCACAATATAGCACTCTACAGGTAAAACGGTCAACAAGTACAGGCACGTCCCCAACACCTTAGTGCCTTCAACTTGCAAAACATCACATCCAGCCACATACTAATGATCAAATCAATTCACCCCTTGACGCCCTGGTAGGTGACGACGATGTGGTAGTGGTGGAAGCCGCCGCCGAGGCCGACGACGCCTGCGGTGTCCTCATCATCATCGAAGGCGATGACGACGGACAGGTCAACGTCGAAGCAGGTGCACTGCAGGCCACATCATCATATTTGGGCATTAATATTTCTGTATTACTACATAGGAACTACATCACTAGGAGTACACAACAACTAGTAGCAGAACTAGAAGAAATAGCCAAATTGAGTGTACACCAATATCATCAGGAACATGAGTAAAGTGACAAAGTAGAATTACTAGGATACAGTGACACAGCAGCAATAAGATAACATATTATGTGCTACAGTCTGACATTTCCAAAGTGGCACGCTTGATATGCTAAGGACTTGTTGATCTAATCCAGGTTTTGTTTTACAAATTAGTTTTGCTGTAAATTCAGCTAGTGTTCAAGTTATAAACAGTTTCTTTTTACTTGCCATCTTTGTTTCTTCTCTGTGACATTTAGTAGCACACATGAGCATATCCTGCTATGCCTATGCATTGCAAGAGCCAAACCAATACTAAATATTATTGCAAACCTAACATACTTGAACAGCTTGGTCAGGGCAAGAACAGACTTGATGAGCTCTGAAGTTGAACGAATGGTGAACGAGCCCGTGGAGAGGCAGAGCACCTGCATTTGACACAAAATGCTAAGGATAAATGCAAACCAAACGCACTATTGATACTGTACAGAAATGGGTAGTAGGATTCAGACAGTGTGAATGTGATACAGTAAAAAATTGCATGCTATGCACATCAAGTAAAAAGGCACAAGTTATATAGTAGCCTCAAGCAGAGCAAGTGTACAACAAGTTGATAAAAGAATGCTCAGTCTTGCCGTGGACTCACAATCCACATCCAACAGCCCACCTTCTCGTATATACATCCAAACCATAAAAATAGCGATCAAACAACAAGGTAGTGCAAAGAAATTAAGTAAACTATTGGCTATTAAGTAGTATACTCATGTGGTGAATTTTATGGAACACTTAATCTATACTCTGCATCTACCAAAAGCAAATCTCCTTGAACAGGTTCTGATGCCAAACAATCCAAAGGCATCTAACTGAAAAAGGCAAAAGAATGGTGCTTCTGCTGCAGTGAATTGAAACCCAAAGCACCCCCAAACCATAGCAGACTAAACTAGCTAGCTCTAGGAGAACTAAAATGCTAGTTGTAAGCAAGGAATGGAGGAATGGATGGTCACCATTACTGAAAGTTGATGCTTCAGGAGCCTGCCGGCGTGGTGGTTCAGGTGGTCGAGGAAGAAGAGGAGCATTATTGCATAATCATCATGAAACAATAGTGATTGAGTAAATCATAAAGCAGAATAACAAAATCATAATTAATCTAAATCGACTCATAATTAGATAGCATATGATGAGCATGTTTACATCTTTTACTAATCAAAGCACTTGCGCGCACACCGGCAAAACTCTCCACCCGCTCTGTCTTCACAGCGAAGGAAGCGAGCCATAGAAAATTTAGTACTAGGGGTTGCTTCAACTTCCATAATAAGAATGAATGTAATGTATCATGACAACTTTACCTAATCCTTGAAACAAGTATGCATATTATTACTTTTAATGCCCCTACGAGTCATGATCCCGACCTCCGGGTCAATATGTAACACATTTTGCAACTGATACTAGTTCACAACAACTCATTTTTAATAAAATATAGCGTCCTAACTCCTAGTTAGTTCCAGAACTGCCCAAATTTTACACACCTCATCTTCCTGAGGACACCGGACATCTCCTCTCTTCTTCTTATTCGCCCTCTTGTGGGTACCCAACTTTTGCTTCGCCACCTTCAGGGCACGCTTGTCCTTGCCAACCTTGAGAAGCTCAGTGATACACTTCTCATACGGAGCAAACCAGCGACCTCCCTGATCAAGTTCCTGACGAAATGCACCCTCTTGGTACCTTTCTACAAACCAAAATGCTAACCGGTCAGAACAATGAGAATGAAAAACTTAAACATGAGTAAACATCACAATAATATGAATTCTTACTACCACAAAGGATCTATTGCACTTGAGAATGAAGGAATTGTCACATATTCAACAAATTCAGAATCTAAACTAAATTTCGTCTACCAAATAAACTAGAACACCTCAAATCCAGTCTACTAAGAGTATTTATTTATCTACACTACATAGTCAAAGAAATTTCTAAACAAAGCCCAAAACATGATGCCCATGGGCATGTCATATACATATCTTCAAATGACCAGCTGAGCAAAGCAAGGTGATCATTATTAGCAAGATGAAATATTTCACCGATTAACCAACTAGCATTCCTGGATCACTCGAAAGGAAAGACACAAAATTCCTCCAATAGAAACGGCCGCACACTTTAGATCCACCAAAACCAGCAGCAAGCCATGATCTACGGAAGACTCGCCGTCGGTCCATATCAAAGCAAGCAAGCTACCATGCCACACAATCTACCAACAAGAAATCGAGCCTAACGCTTGAAACCAGCACAGATCAACAGAACAGCACATGCACAAGCTCAACAGCACCAGCATCATCTGTATGCAAGATGTGTCTCGGATATCAGCACAGGCACAAGCACAACAGCTCTACAAGGCTTGATTTAACACACTAAGGAACATTATTGATTTAGCAAGTGCAGAATACCATTACAATGCTCAATTCAACTAACAGAATCATCCCGAGACAAGTTTATACGAACAATCAGGAACACGAAGTTAGAAGCGGATCGATGACATGGCGTCCATCCATCCATCTCTCCATCCCACATAAATTTCTACCGGTTTAGTTAGAAGCGGGTCAAATTTGAACTGCAGCTGCCTCATAGTTTGCTCTTTATTTTTTCAAAAAATTATTTTTAGATACATAAGTATCTATTTAATCAGAGAAACATCAAAAGTTTTCCAAGATTCAACCACTAGCTAGGAACGGTCAAGCCCGCCATTTTGACGCATTTTGAAATGGGCATAAAAAATTCAAAAAAACCAAAAAATTGGAAAACCTTCCCATTGTGTCATCATATGTGACCAAGTTTTCAGGAAAAATAATAAACTTGTAATACAGCAATTATTTTAAAAAAATGTTCTCAGAAATAAGCTATCATGCGTGAAGATTCATGGCTCTCAAGCCAAATGATCAATATTATGGCCACATTCATGGCATACTTTGTTCAAATGATCTCATATTGTGCACAAGGATGCATCTTAGAATTCCAAACAATGTTGCCTAAGGGAGTTTTCATTTTCTTTGCACGGAAAATTCATTTTCCATTTTCCGAGTGCCCGAAATGAGTTTTTTTTGTGAAGGACCTACCATATATTTGTTGCAAAATTGGACCAAATCAATTTTCTAAAATACCAGGTCTTATTTAATGCACAATTGACCAAATGGTTGGGTGTAAAAAGTTTTGATCCACCTCTGGTGAAAAAGACAAATTTCCGCCGATTCAAATGGAAGCGGGTCAAATTTGAACTGCGACTGCCTCATAGTTTGCTCTTTATTTTTCCAAAAATCATTTCTAGGTACATAAGTATCTATTTAATCAGAGAAACATCAAAAGTTTTCCAAGATTCAACCACTAGGTAGGAACGGTCATTCCCACCGTTTTGACCGCATTTTAAAACAGGCATAAAAAATTCAAAAAAAAATCAAAAAATTAGAAAACCTTCGCATTGTGTCATTATATGTGGCCAAGTTCTCAGGAAAAATAACAAACTTGTAATACGGCAATTATTTAAAAAAAGTATTCTAAAAGAAGAGCTATCATCTCTGAAGATTCATGGCATTCAAGCTAAATGATCAATCTTATGGCCACATTCATGGCATAGTTTGTTCAAATGATCTCATATTATGCACAAGGGTGCATATTGGAATGACAAATAATGTTGCCTAGCTAACTGACAGAACAAATGATACCAGAAAAGAAGCTATTGCTCCACAGATGCTAAAGCCTTTTATTCCTCTAGTATCGCACAAAACAAGTGTGATAATAAGCACTCACCCAATTTGCGAATTAGTAATATAGCAAAGAAAATATACTGACGACCAACCCAAAAATCCAGATTATTCTTCTTAACAGCAGACAGTGGCAAAAGTACACAAGTAAAGCCTACCCGCGAAGGTTTACAGGCTTACAATGAGCTGAAGATACAGACAAGTAGAAATCTCTGAGGTGACAGGCTTACAACATGAGCTGATGACACAAACAAAGAGAAATCTCCATTTTTATTTTTTGGACACGAACCTGGCAGTGACCTGATCAACCTCAGGGCAGCAAAACTTATCAGCCAAGCTGACCAGCGAAACGAACTCTAATGTTATTGTGCCTCTAGAGATTGAACTCATGATAAACCTCTCCGGGTGATTCTTGAGCAGCTCCAACAGCCTGTGCCATGGCCTCTCTACTGTTCTGGTTGATGAGCCATCCTCTGGTGCCAGGTACTTTTGGACATTGCCATAGGGCCATATCGCAGTGAACTTTCCAGTAAGCTGCAAAACAATAAAGAATTAGTTCGCATGCCTTACAAATTCACAACAAGCGATAATCGAGAAGTGTAACTGTACTATGTGGAGCAAACAGATTATCACGATGTTGTAGGCTGTAGCAGCGTACTGTTAAGGTAGAGCGGTAACTAAGATATCTAACAAATTAATAGGAAATTAACTGATAAACAATGAGGTCATGAGGTATCATGCAACTTGTACCATGTTGAAGGGATCCTACAACGCAAGCAAGTCTTGAATTTATTAATTATTTTATGAAGAGATAATTGATATTCAATGGTAGCAAGTGGAAGGTTGTAGACTTCGGTCCAAAAACATTCCAAAATGTTGCGAGCTATGTCATGATCTGCGAGTTGAATCTTACAAATTAATGCACACTACCATAAAAGAGAAATCAAGTAATCAGCACATTCTGTAAGGTTGACTATGATGAACAGGGGAAAGTGAGTTTGTAGTGGGTTGTCCACAATTCTATGCACATGAGACAATAAGGCTAAGGATTTTAAAATAATTGCAAGCTCAAGGTTTATTGATGGATCTTTTCCTCTAAAAAAGTGAAAAGGCTATTGAAGGGTCATGTGATTCTTAACAACATCACATATTCATTTTACCACCAAAGTCGCCTTGGCAAACACAGTTCCTTAGTGAACCGAAATATGGATGCAAACTAACACAAATGTAACAAGACACATCTTTCCATGGTATAACATGTTAAGTTTGCCCTGTTGATATGGACAAATCACATCTTCAGATGCAAACATTGTTACTTAATTTTTATTCAAGACGCTAATTAAAGGAATAATTCGATAAATCAAACGCATGCTTTTCTTATAATTTAACATACAAGTATACTAATTGAAATCTAAAATTAATACCAATTGACAGCCCAACAACTATGCTTTCCCGTACTAGCTAGTGTTAATCAAGGCGGTTAGAGTTAATTTTTAGAATTCTAGAACTGAAAAAAAGAATAATCTTGCATAACAAACCTCTGCATGGAGTTGTTCCACAGGCATCCATTGTCTACCACTAGTATCACAGTGGACTGATACCATGACTGCAGCACATGAGGTAAGATGATACTCCAGCATATTGTCTACATCCTTGTCTGCCATTCTAGTTTCTAATTTTTTGGCTGCAGAATAAAGTAAGCTAGTTAGGGTACGTAGCTGTGAGCAATAATGAGATCTAGGCTTCTTACTCGCGTAATTAATGTTGTTGCTGACAACAAATGATAGAGGAAAAACCATTGACATTATATTTAGTTTAGGAACTTGTCTCAACACAGCCACAATTTCTAGCAATATGATTCCACATATTTTAGTATACTTCTGATGCAATATATATCTCAAAAAGTGTGAATTGCACATTTACGATTGCGGGTATATTATTAGTTCATGACTGGAACTATCTCTACTTCAGTAGCCAAATAGTTGTAACTCACAAATCATTTTTTTTGTGGGGGTGACTCACAAATCAGTCTAGGAGAAAGTAGTGATAGTATTAGTACAGGTAATATGTTGTTTATTTTATGTTAGTATATCGCAAAGGAAACCACACAGGAGAGAAATGGATATAGCATAAGTACGTAACAATGATAACATACCACGTTCAACGTTGATAGGCCCGGTCTTCGGTTCAGCAAAAGACATCTTGATTGGCACTGTAAACAGTCCTTGAGTTCCAGTGCCAACATTAATTCCATTGCCACATTTGGCCCCGCCATAACCATTGTTACGAGAAGCAGAAAAATCAGAATGGGCAGGGCGCTTGCCGGATGAAGACATGGGTTGTGATGGAATATGAGTTTGCCGAGGAGAAGCTGTGGCGGAACCAATATGAATGGTTTGGCAACGAAGGTTAAACGAGTGTGGAGTGCCCTGAGCAGCAAAGGATGCAAAGATGGGGCGAGCTGGTAGGAGAAAGTAGAATTGTGTTTGTCCAATCTGAATGAGATCCTGGGACTTTAGCTTAACGGGATCACCACCTGGGTGGTGAAGGACCCTCTGAACATAGCATCCATGTTGGCCCAGAACCTCAAGGGCAAACGAGCGGTGTTGAAAATCATAGAAGATGCGTGCATGGCGGCGGGAAACATCCCTATCTCCGCCAACGACGCTAAGATCTAAGTCTACCTTTCCTTTCTTGGAATTGCGTCCCACAATGATTTCATAAGATTGCATGATGTACTGGAAGTCTTCGCCTTGAAGCTTCGCAAATCCTGCATCCAGTTGATCACCACGAGCAGATCCCATACCAGCATTCAGGCCTGACATCTCTAGTATTCCTAGTAGTAGAAAAATTCAAAGTATCACTAATTTTCAGTATCTTCTATAAAATAAATGAAGGAGAGCTGAAAAAAATGCACTGAAGCCAGAACAATAGAGATATGATGTGACATGACAAAATGTGAAACACATTTATTAATTGCAATATAAAGAGAATGGTTCAAATGGCAAATATCTGGTAGTGGGTGGTAGGCAAGATAATCGGTCCTACATTGCATATTTTCGTATCAGGTCCATGCCACAAAAGATAATAAACACATCGGATAAAAGATTGCACATAAAACAATACTGGGAGATGATACGAGGCGATATTCTCAATCACTCTAGCAATCTTTAGAAAGAACATAATTTCATTTGTTTGTATATTTTATCAGTTCCATTATTGAAGAATAGAAGATGCATCGATACAATTTAACACTACATATTAGACAGCCCTAATACAATCTGACCCCATGTTGGCGTGTTAGATTGTTTGAAGGTAGACTACTTTTTGGCAACAACGAGCATGGCATTGCTCGCTAAAATGGAAAATTATAAATGCATTAAAATGCGTTTGCAAGCCGGTTCATCTTCCCCACGCCATGGAAAAAAAGAATAGAATTGCGAATTAAAGAATAGAATGCCTAATTTATTTATTTATTTTATCAGCAAGCTATCATTATTATGATGACAAAGCTTTAAACAAAATTTGTCATGAGTCGGGCCAAGTATCGTCAATGCTAAAGTTGCTTCGATGCAATCTCCTATGAATGCATGGTTACTAATAAGTCAAGCATCCATTGTTGGACAAAATAGGCATGGACCAGGTTTATGCGATTTACTTAGAAAATATACCTTGTCAGATACATGATGCCTTATAACAAACTAGTGTTATAAAAATAATATGAATAACCATGACATTATTCTTCTCTCTCACTTTGTGCTAACCATATATAGTAAAGAGGGTACCCATGAGTCACCATATTTGAACTAATCAGAGGAGTCCTACTGATCAAAACAGTAAAATGAATGCAATGTTACGTCGAGCACTTCCATCCAGATTAAAATATGAAATTAACACACTACTGCTAAGTTGTCAGAAAGGGGAAATTTGCCCAATTGATAATGTGCACTTGCAAGGACGAGCAAACCAAAACATGCAAGCCTTGTTGCTCTCCATAGTTTATGTTATTCTAGTACTCTAGTCCTCCAGACTTTGAATGACAAGAGAACTATTTCTATTTAGAACCAATCACAAGATCGCATACTTTCATTGCCCATAATTTATCAGATACATACATTTTGAGACCTGAAAACATCATCCTCTTAGATCTAGCAAAGGAAAGGAATAACAATATTCAACCAACAGTGAAAAGATTCAGTTACAAGATCAAAAACTCTTATCATCTATCACGATGCAAAGAAAAAAAACAGTTTTCATCCATGATCTATCAGATGCATACATCTTAACACCCGAAGAACACCATCCGCCTAGATATAACGAAGGAAAAGAATAACACACCAAGCAACAGCGGAAGAATTAAAAGGTCTAGAACTCTTATCATCCAGTGTGCAAAAAAACTTGTCACTCATGATCTATCAGATGCATACATTTGGACACCCGAAAAACAGCATCTGCTAGGATCTAGCAAAGGGAAGGAATGACACATCAAGCAATAACGAAAAGAATTAAAGACCTAAAACTCTTATCAACTACCATGCAAAAAACAAAATCTTGTCATCCATGATCTATCCGATGCATACATTTTAACACCTAAAAACAGTATCCGCTTAGATCTAGCAAAGGAAGGAATATCACATCAAGCAACAGCAAAAGGGATCAATTGCGAGATCTAAAACTCGTATCGTCTAGGATGCAAAGAACTGTGTCACCCCTGATCTATCAGATGCATACACATCTTAACACCCAGAAAAACACCATCCGCCTAGATCTAGCACAGGAAAAGAATAACACACATCAAGGAACCGCTAGAAAAATTAAGCAAGATCTAAAACTCTAATCACACTGTCTTGCTTGAAGAAGAATTCTCATCAGCCATGATCTATGCAGATACATCATGATTTATGCCGATACATACATCCCAACATAGGAAAAAACTATCATTTATCTTGGATCTAGCAAAGCACATCAAGCAAAAGCGAAAAGAAATTAATTACAAGTCCTAAAACTCCAATCAGACTGTATTGTTACAAGGGAATTCTTATGACCCATACATGACATATGCAGATGCATATATTTCAACACAGGAAAAGGAACCATTTCTGTTAGATCTGGCTACCAAAGCAAACGAAGTAACTCATCAAGCAATTGCTAGAAGAATTAACCACGAGATCTGAAACTCTAATCATACCGAAGTGCTACAGAGGAACTCCTATGACCCACGATCTATGCAGAATTGCAGATAGATGCACTTCAAGTCTTCAGTACAGGTAAAGAGTCCATCCCTCTTAGGTCTATCTAGCAAAGAAACGAAGAGATCTATCTAGAAAAGAAATGATGTAAAATAGCTGAAAAAAGAACCACCGGGAAATTACCTCACCGAGCAAGTGAAGCAGCCGTGCTCGGGTTGACGAGGAAGAAGGCTGATCGCCGGCCGATCGAGATGAGCAGAGGGCGCCGGCGAGGGAGGTGGGATGAGGAAGAGAGTGGGTCTGTCTCGAAACCTAGCGGCCGCAATTCCCATCTCGCGTCCGCAGCCGCAACCCTTTTTAAACCCGGTTTCTACCGCCCGCGGCGAACCCTAGCACGCGATCCCTAAATTGCCAGCGCCAGTAATTAGAGGCTATCGTAATAACTATCCTAATTAGGAGCGTGTTCGTCGTGACCCCTGCGAGATCGCTAGACCTCTGTTTCCCTCTCAACCTGGGTTCGCAGCGCGCGCAGAGTGTTCGTGTTCGCGGAGGAGCGCGCCCGCGAAGGGGAAATTTCGAAGGTGGGGAACGTGAGAGGCTGCTACGTGGGCCGGTCGTGTCAGTGAGAAAGGTTGATGTAAAAATTCAGAGAAGCTGTCTAGAATTGGTGCAGTGGTTAGTCGCAACAACAAAAATCAAAATAATTAGTGCAGAGGTAAAACGCTAAGAGAAAAAAAATCATGTAGGCCTGCTCCTCGACCTGTTCTGATGGAAGGGATGGGAGGGACCGGCGGCTTCGCCTTCCCGTCTCACCGGGTGCTCTTAGGCGGGCTGAGGAGCTACGCCCAGAAGCAGAAGCTCATTCAGCGGGACCTCCCGGATCAGGTCAATCGAACGACTCCCCGTGGCAGCGAGGGTGGCAATGCCGGACACTAGGACCGCTTGGTTGGGGCTTGTGAGCAGTGACGCGGTTCCCGGGTTGACACCGATGGGTCCCATGCGGACCATGGGGGTCGTGGCTCTCTAGCCTCCCGGGAGGATCTCAGGGACGTGCGCGCCGCTCAGAGTGAGACCTCAGATTCGCGGAGGGGCAATTCTAGCCTCCCTCCCCCACGTGCGCTACTCCCCTCCTTGCACTTGTCTGACATCCTGGGGCCGTTGGCGTTTCTTGAGAAGAAGAAAGTATAATAAGAAGAAATCAGGTGGTGGTGGTTGGCGGGGCAGTCTGTCGGGGTTGGCATTGGTTGACAGCGCGGCCAAGGTGGGTGACCTGGATCTGGCGGTTCCGTTCGCTCCCAAGTATGGGCGGAGACTCGTGAGAAGTTGCGGGCGGAGCAAATGTGCTTCAGCAGTAGTGCATTGGGCCACTTCCACTCCGAGTGTCAGGCGCCTCCTCGCTGCCACACGGTCCATGAGTTTCTCAGGGTGGATGAGCGGGGTTCTACTATGTGGACATGGCATGGAGGTGATGTCCATCTTGGAGCACCTGGCGGTTATCTTTGCACCTTGCCTCCTCCGGTGATGTCCATCTCGGGCGACACCGTTTGCGATGCATGCATCTCATAAAGTTTGGTCAAAGGGTCTCTGATTCATGTGCCGCGTTTGGACCATTCTGCAGTAGTGTACACACGAACATTGAGACAATTATGAGCTCATGCTCTTCATATCAACATGGACAAAGACATCAAGATGAAGAAATACTCACATAATCATCAATAGTGACGCCACTTGGAGGTGCATTCCGCGCGGCCTCCAAGCACCTGCTCCAACGGCCGCAAACTTTTTTGATGGTGTCCCAACGGCCTTGAAGTGGCTTCAAGCTCTGACCGGAAGGGAATGGCATCATTTGGTGATATTTGTCCTCGATCCTTTGCCAATAGTTCCCATAGCTTGTGATCCTTGCCGGCCACGGCGTCAAGAGACATACTTTTCCATGCTTTAACTAAGCAGACATCCTCCGTCTCCATGTAGTTTCCCATCCTCCCCACCCTAGCATCGTAGTCAGCCTCGTCGATCTCTTGCACGTCACCATCGTCGTCATTCTCTTCATTCATCTCCGCCTCGATCTGAATGTAAGACACATCGAAATCTCCAAGGGGGCACTCAAATCCAGTGTGCTCTTGGCCAACATCTCGACATATGTGGAGGGCACATTTTGGATACAAAATTTATCGGCCAAAGATCAAACAATTGTTCTGAACGGCCGAAACATAGATCAACGTACGAAGCAAACCAAGCAAAAGAAAAAATTTATACCTCTCGTCCATTTCATCGTACACGTTGTAGGCGTGACCAGCGGCTTCGCTGTGAATGTGGATGCCGTGGTCGGCCGGAGGCGGAGGAGGAGCCCAACTCCTTATCGCGATCACCTTCTTCCTCGGGGCCTGTGCCCACGCACCGGAGGGCCGGTGGAGGGGGTCTTCTTCCTCGCGCACGCGGCCTTGACAGGTGCTACCGACGCGGGGCCGAAAGTTGCTGGTGCCGCGTGATACGTGTCCGTCGTATCTACTTTTCCAAACACTTTAGCTCTTATTTTGGACTCTAGTTTGCACAATTTGAATGGAACTAACTCAGACTGACGCTGTTTTCAACAGAACTACCATGGCGATGTTTTTATGTAGAAATAAAAGTTCTCAGAATGTGACGTAACTTTGCGGAGATTTTGTATGGAATAAATAAAAAAAATACTGGAACGAAGATCCACCGGAGCGGGGCCATCCATTGCTCACAAGGCAATAGGGCGCGCCTACCCCCCCTTGGCGGCCGTCTACCTAATTCCAACTCTATAAATTCCGTTTCCGAGAGAAAAAAAATAAGAGAAGAAGTTTCATCATTTTTTACGATACGGAGCTGCTGTCACCTCCCGTTCTTCATCAGGAGGGATGTAGACTTGCTGGACGGTGATGGAGTTGGTTGAGATTTGTCATGTAATCGAGTCAATTTGTTAGAGCTTGGTCCCTAGTATCCACTATGCTCTGATGTTAATGTTGCTATGACTTTGCTATGCTTAATACTTGTCACTAGGGCCCGTGCGTCGTGATTTCAGATCTGAACCTATTATGTTTTCATGAATATAAGTGAGTTTTGGATCCTATTTTGCAAGTTATATGCATCTATTATGTGTTATGATCCGCAGACCCCAAGGTGACAATATTTGGGATTCACTCCGGTGATGACCGTAGTATGAGGAGTTCATGTATTCATTCAGTGTTAATGTTTTTTTTCCGGTTCTCTATTGAAAGGAGGCCTTAATATCCCTTAGATTTCCTTATGGACCCCCTGGTACCGGAGTGTAGGACAAAAGTTGTTATGAAAGTTCTTACTATAAGCATGTATGGCTACATAAATACATGCCTACATTGAATTGATGAATTGGATCTATTGTGTATCGCTCTAGGTTGTGACTGTTACATGATGAATGCAATCCAACACAAATATCCATCGCCAATCAAATGCATATGCTTTTCTCATATTGATCTTTGTTAAGTTACTGTTGCTACTACTGCTGCTCTTACAATCACTACCCGGACACTAGGACCGCTTGGTTGGGGCTTGTGAGCAGTGACGCGGTTCCCGGGTTGACACCGATGGGTCCCATGCGGACCATGGGGGTCGTGGCTCTCTAGCCTCCCGGGAGGATCTCAGGGACGTGCGCGCCGCTCAGAGTGAGACCTCAGATTCGCGGAGGGGCAATTCTAGCCTCCCTCCCCCACGTGCGCTACTCCCCTCCTTGCACTTGTCTGACATCCTGGGGCCGTTGGCGTTTCTTGAGAAGAAGAAAGTATAATAAGAAGAAATCAGGTGGTGGTGGTTGGCGGGGCAGTCTGTCGGGGTTGGCATTGGTTGACAGCGCGGCCAAGGTGGGTGACCTGGATCTGGCGGTTCCGTTCGCTCCCAAGTATGGGCGGAGACTCGTGAGAAGTTGCGGGCGGAGCAAATGTGCTTCAGCAGTAGTGCATTGGGCCACTTCCACTCCGAGTGTCAGGCGCCTCCTCGCTGCCACACGGTCCATGAGTTTCTCAGGGTGGATGAGCGGGGTTCTACTATGTGGACATGGCATGGAGGTGATGTCCATCTTGGAGCACCTGGCGGTTATCTTTGCACCTTGCCTCCTCCGGTGATGTCCATCTCGGGCGACACCGTTTGCGATGCATGCATCTCATAAAGTTTGGTCAAAGGGTCTCTGATTCATGTGCCGCGTTTGGACCATTCTGCAGTAGTGTACACACGAACATTGAGACAATTATGAGCTCATGCTCTTCATATCAACATGGACAAAGACATCAAGATGAAGAAATACTCACATAATCATCAATAGTGACGCCACTTGGAGGTGCATTCCGCGCGGCCTCCAAGCACCTGCTCCAACGGCCGCAAACTTTTTTGATGGTGTCCCAACGGCCTTGAAGTGGCTTCAAGCTCTGACCGGAAGGGAATGGCATCATTTGGTGATATTTGTCCTCGATCCTTTGCCAATAGTTCCCATAGCTTGTGATCCTTGCCGGCCACGGCGTCAAGAGACATACTTTTCCATGCTTTAACTAAGCAGACATCCTCCGTCTCCATGTAGTTTCCCATCCTCCCCACCCTAGCATCGTAGTCAGCCTCGTCGATCTCTTGCACGTCACCATCGTCGTCATTCTCTTCATTCATCTCCGCCTCGATCTGAATGTAAGACACATCGAAATCTCCAAGGGGGCACTCAAATCCAGTGTGCTCTTGGCCAACATCTCGACATATGTGGAGGGCACATTTTGGATACAAAATTTATCGGCCAAAGATCAAACAATTGTTCTGAACGGCCGAAACATAGATCAACGTACGAAGCAAACCAAGCAAAAGAAAAAATTTATACCTCTCGTCCATTTCATCGTACACGTTGTAGGCGTGACCAGCGGCTTCGCTGTGAATGTGGATGCCGTGGTCGGCCGGAGGCGGAGGAGGAGCCCAACTCCTTATCGCGATCACCTTCTTCCTCGGGGCCTGTGCCCACGCACCGGAGGGCCGGTGGAGGGGGTCTTCTTCCTCGCGCACGCGGCCTTGACAGGTGCTACCGACGCGGGGCCGAAAGTTGCTGGTGCCGCGTGATACGTGTCCGTCGTATCTACTTTTCCAAACACTTTAGCTCTTATTTTGGACTCTAGTTTGCACAATTTGAATGGAACTAACTCAGACTGACGCTGTTTTCAACAGAACTACCATGGCGATGTTTTTATGTAGAAATAAAAGTTCTCAGAATGTGACGTAACTTTGCGGAGATTTTGTATGGAATAAATAAAAAAAATACTGGAACGAAGATCCACCGGAGCGGGGCCATCCATTGCTCACAAGGCAATAGGGCGCGCCTACCCCCCCTTGGCGGCCGTCTACCTAATTCCAACTCTATAAATTCCGTTTCCGAGAGAAAAAAAATAAGAGAAGAAGTTTCATCATTTTTTACGATACGGAGCTGCTGTCACCTCCCGTTCTTCATCAGGAGGGATGTAGACTTGCTGGACGGTGATGGAGTTGGTTGAGATTTGTCATGTAATCGAGTCAATTTGTTAGAGCTTGGTCCCTAGTATCCACTATGCTCTGATGTTAATGTTGCTATGACTTTGCTATGCTTAATACTTGTCACTAGGGCCCGTGCGTCGTGATTTCAGATCTGAACCTATTATGTTTTCATGAATATAAGTGAGTTTTGGATCCTATTTTGCAAGTTATATGCATCTATTATGTGTTATGATCCGCAGACCCCAAGGTGACAATATTTGGGATTCACTCCGGTGATGACCGTAGTATGAGGAGTTCATGTATTCATTCAGTGTTAATGTTTTTTTTCCGGTTCTCTATTGAAAGGAGGCCTTAATATCCCTTAGATTTCCTTATGGACCCCCTGGTACCGGAGTGTAGGACAAAAGTTGTTATGAAAGTTCTTACTATAAGCATGTATGACTACATAAATACATGCCTACATTGAATTGATGAATTGGATCTATTGTGTATCGCTCTAGGTTGTGACTGTTACATGATGAATGCAATCCAACACAAATATCCATCGCCACAAATGCATATGCTTTTGTCATATTGATCTTTGTTAAGTTACTGTTGCTTACTAGGTTGCTGGATGCAGCAGAAGTCGGTCTTATGGCCGAAGGCGACCCTGCCGCCCCTTCTCTTCTTGTCCCTGACCTATCCACCCCCTGCTTGGTAGTAAAACATAGCACTGTCGAGAACATCCTTGATGTGGGTGTAATCCTTTTTGTGATTGTTCTTCGACGAGTCCAAGTAAAGAGCGTGGGAGAATCGGGGGTAGAGGATGATGAGGACGGCGCGCCCGCCGCTGCGCAAAATAAGTACACCTCAAATTAATTAGCCTCCACCGTGCAAATGAATGATTGAAATCGAAGGAAGGATAGCAGCACGGATGACTTACACGGGATGATAAGGCACGAGAATCGCCTCCTTGTCCTTATTGGCGAGCATGAAACTGACGATGTAATCCCTCGTGTATTCACGGTGCTTTGCGCAGACTCCCAAGAAGCCCTCGTGCATGTAGTACGGGTCAGCGACACAGATATGAGATATCTGCTCAACCCCGATGACACTACTAGGGAAAAAGGCTAGCAGCAGCGCGGATTTTAGGTGTATCAGTAGCGCGGGGACCGACGCTACTAATAAGGCGTTACAGCTAACACGTAGCAGTAGCGCGTGCTCACCAGCGCTACTGCTACACAAGTGTAGCAACAGCGCGCTTAATGGAAGCTCGCTACTGCTAATAGCTATAGCGCGCTTCTCCTGTGCGCGCTACTGCTACTACCGCACTGCTGCTAACTTTTCTCCACTCGCTACTGCTAATTTTAGTAGTTTTTTGTTTTTTTGGGCATATTTGTTTTGTATTTGAACAGGCTTTATAGAAGAATCTTTAGCATACACAAATGTCATCATGATACACATACAAATGCCTGCGAGACCACAAATGTAATCATAGCATATACATACAAATAGTCTCATCATAATCATCATCCAACACAAAGTGGTATCTTGTCATCATCTCAAAAATAGCGATACATGCAAGTCTCGAATACTTGCAACTACAACGTCATCCATCTAAATAAAGGTATACGCGAGAAGAGCTATCACTATGAGTGAGAGCGGAACTATGCAGTACATGAGGTGGCGGTTACGAGTCCTCTCTCGCGCTAGCGTGAACCTCAAGTAACTAGCTTCTCCTTCTTGTCTGCTTTTGAAGCCTTTATGGCTGGCGCCCGAGAACCCATTCACTTGCGCCTGACACTCATGCCACTCATTGTATACCCCCGGAACCTTCCCTTTGTACACGACATAGCACTTCCATCTCGCCATCAAGAAACTAGGTACCTGTTAGAGATGCATGTTCATGAAGAGGATGTACAATCATATATATGCAACAAAATATACTAGAGCAACACCGAAAAAGAAAGGGTTAGCAACTAGATGCAACATACAGTATGCAAATTAATTAACTAGAGGTACGCAGGTCATCGTACGCAAACTAACAAAGTAGCGTTACGCAAGTTCGACAGGGACCGTGGACATCACAAAGTTTCATCGCTACAAAAAGTATACAAGTTCAACCGACACATATCATCATCATCGGCATCATAAATCACTAGAAGTTCCATCCTTCCATATCATCGAGGATGTCCCCTAGCTTCTTGAACGGCGTGAGGTCTAGACGTTGCATGCCTATGCGAGTTTGGACGTCAGCTCGCGATATAGGGCCGTGGTGGAACATCCCCTTCTCATCAACGACTTCTTTCATGATGATCGTCGCAATGTCGCTTTGGATGCGAAAGAAGTCATCTCTAAGTTTATAATCCGCTTTTCCATGAGATTCTAGCCACTTGTGGATATGATCATCATTTCTGCTTTTCATGCGAAGCTTTTAGTGATCCGTGTTGAACTGAATCATGAGATGGACGATGTAGAATCCATCCTTCTTACTTGGTTTTGGGACATGGATGCAGGAGAAGTTAGTTTTATGCGTGAAACCCATCTTCTTGTTCCTTTGTTTCCTGATCTGCATGTGGCCACCTCTAATGCTGAAGCCTTGGAGAGCATCATCTAGAATATTCATTATGTGGGTGTAGTCTTTTTTCTCGTAGTCTCTGGAAGGGTCAAAATACACGGCGTAGGAGACTTGTGGGTAAAGAACGATAAGGACAGCGCGCCCGTTGCTGCGGGGAAAAGACACCTCAAATTATTCCCCATATGAGAGAGAAGGAATGATTGAAATGTATGAAAGGGTTGTCCGGAACTGACTTACTTTGGATGATAAGGCACGAGGACAATTTCCCGGTCCTTATTCTGTACCATGAAGTTTTGGAGGTACTCCCTAGCAGTTTCACGCTCAAAGTCGCCGATACTCAAGAAAGACTCGTGCATGTAGTACGGATCCACCACACAGATTTGTGAGACTTCTTCACTCTTCATGACGGAGCTCATATATAGCGCAAAAAGGCGGACGATTGTAAAATCGAGCCGCCTTGTCAGAAACATCTCAAAGATATGGTCAAACCGCAGGAAGAACACCTCCGCGGGCCGTGTCTCGACGTAGCACTTCCCCTCAGGCACACGAGCCACGTATGTCGGATATCCTGGATCCTTTGAGGCTAGTAGGCTTTTCTTAGTCGACAGCACATGGTCGTGCAGTCTCCTGAGATCCCCTGATAGTGCCTCCAGCGGTTTCGGCGGTAGCATCGGCTCGCCCATGAGATGGAACATGGCCGCACCTTTCACGGGTACACGCTCTTCAGAATGCATCGTCTGGCTGCTATGTGCTCTGGCTTGTTTGGAGGCAGCTATCTTCCCCGATCTCTTCCTCTCCTTTTTTTTGGGCACACCTTCTAGACCCTTCCTCATTTATTTCTAAAAGTATGAATAAATGAGAAATGACATAAAAAAGAAATCTATGTGCTAGCACTCGATATGCCAACTATGTAGCACAAATCATGCCTTTATTCACGGCAAATTTCGGCATGACCTTTGGTAAAAAAATGGACATATCGAGCACCTGAAATTCACCGGAACGGAAATGAATCAACATTCCGGTGTAACATAGGCCACTCGGATCATTTACCAAAACATGACATGTCCAAAACATGACATATCCACATATCACATGTCCAGTTCAAATTTGCATATAAATTCAGCTAATTTTGAAACCTATCTAAATTCATAACTAAATAGATAACCTAATTAATATAACTAAAACCTAAGTAAATTAACCGAAGAACCCTAGCTAGCAGAGAGAGAGAGGGGGGGGGTGGTTTACAGAGGGTGCAGGGGCGAGGAGGTAGGACCGACGACGGCCGAGGTTGGGAGGGGAGGAAGCAGAGGAGGGAGGCGAGGGCTGACGGGTCGGGGGCGAGCGCGCTAGGGTCGGAGGCGAGCGCCGGCGCCAGGGGCGAGCGCCTGGGTCGGGGGCGAGCACCGGCGCTGGGGGTGAGCGCCGGGGCCGGGTCGGGCGCGGCAGTGCGACGGGGGAAAGAGAGTGGGGATTTGGGGGAAAAGAGGCGGGATAAAGCAGGAAGAGTGAGAATTTTGGGTTAAGTGGACGTAGCAGTAGTGCGTTTAGACAAAACGTGCTACTACTATTAAAGGCAGCTATAGCGGTTTTATACAGAAACCGCTACTGCTACCTTGACTAGCTGTAGCTCTTTTTCAGTAAAGCGCTACTGCTATAACCAGTTTTCCCTTTTCTTTTCCTTTATTTTTCTCACTTATCTTTTTTTTCCGAGAGCAGTGAACGAAGGGAAGGCGATATATATTGCATCATTTGACGGTTAAATATGTATGCAAAATAGGAACATATATATTGCATCATTGGACCCATGCATAATAATGGCTAAGTGTGTATACAAAATAGGAACATATATATATATATATATATATATATATATATATATATATATATATATATCATTTGACCGATTCCTCAGCGCTGACGTTTTCGTTTTTGAGTCATCTTCTTTCCCTTCTTGTTCGTCAAAGAATAATTGAGCCCCTCATTGTGACTTTGCCTTTTCCATGGAGTACGATTTTTCTTAGGTAATGTAGTATTGATTCTTCTTTTGACATATACTTCGTCATCATCGTCATCTTCCCTCATTGGGTTGCCGTACTTATCATAGTCTTCCTCGTTGGCGACTCCATCCATTCCAATGATGTTCCTTTTGCCTCTCCTCACGACAACACGACTGGGATTGCATGGGTCGGTTATGAAGAAGCATTGTGTCACGTGCTTAGCATGTACCCATGGCTCGTTTTTTGCGATAGCATTCACGGTAGCACTCTTGGCGTCGGGTATAGTCATGGTAGTGAAAATCCAGTTTTCTCTTTCGACATTCTTAGCCCATCTGACACAGAACATCGTCGTGTTGTGCAGTCCAGAGTAGTCAAGCTCCCAGATCTCCTCGACCCTTCCATAAAATCGTTCAGTTGCGCCGTTGTCACTGCCGATCATGCATTCCATCGTCACCCCTGAGTTCTGATCATCACTGTCCATATCTTTGGCCTCCGTGTAGAACGTGTATCCGTTGATATCATATGCCTGATAGGTTACGAGGTTGGGCGAGGGGCCATGTGCTAAGGCGTATATGAGCAATCCATCCTTAGAGCCCTCCTCCGGGGGATTAGCAATAATATGCTCTTTGAACCAATGCAGGAAAGTGGAGTTGTGCTCTCTAGTAACTTCGGCGTCTGTCTTGCATACCCCTCGGTCATGATACTTCTTTGCGATAATTTCTTTGTGCAGTGCCACGAAAGGATCTACCTCGTCTAGATGTTGTAGCACTACCAAGTTTGCTCTGTCAAAGTCGCTGCGTCGATCTAAGTATGCCACGTGCAATTCCCTGCGACCGTTGCAGTGACCTTCTCCTTCGAGCCTCCCATCGTGCTTGTTAACGGGCAAACCAACACTAACACCAGGCGGCTGGTCTGCGCCATATAGAAAATTCTCACAGAAAGAGATGCACTCTTCTGTCAAAATAGCCCTGGACGATGCTTCTATCCGGACGGGACATGTTACGAACGAATCCTTTGATGATCTCATTCATCCTCTCAAGCGGCATCATGTTGTGCAGGAATGACGGCCCCAAGTCTATTATGTCATCCACAATATGGACACACAGATGCACCATGACGTCAAAGAACGCGGGCGGGAAGTACATCTCAAGCTCATTCAGTATCACCACGATCTCTTCCTGTAGCCTTCGGAGCTGCTTCACACTGATCGACTTTCGAGAGATGACGTTGAAAAAGTTGCAGAGACCAATAAGCGTGTCACAGATGTGCTTGTCCATTATCCCTCTAAGGGCAACAGGTAGTATCTGCGTCATCATCACATGACAGTCATGGGACTTCATCCCGTTGAACCTTTTCTTGTCCGTGTCTAGATATTTGCTTATCTTGCCACAGTAACCGGAACTAACTTTGACTCTGGTAAGGCACTTAAAGAATTGATGGATCTCAGCCTGACTTAAGGTGAAGCAAGAAGGGGGGCAATAATCCTGTTTGTTTATTTTCTTGCCCTTCTTCTCCCGTGCCTCTGTCTCCGTCTCTGTCTCGTCTGACATTTTACGGGGCGGCCTGTGCAGATCTTCCCTGATTTTCAAATCTTGCAAGTCTTTTCTTGCCTTCGGCCCATCCTTGGTCTTATCCGGCATGTTCATCAGTGTTGCGAGCAAGCTCTCAAGGACATTCTTACAGATATGCATTTGATCAAGGCAAATGAGGTGTATCGAGTTTGTGCCAGTACTCCAAGTCCTAGAACACAGACCTTGTCTTCCATACCTTCAGCAGCGACTCCGGCGCCTTTCTCATCATCTTTCCCGACGCGGGGCACTCCTTCCAGTTTTTCAACAGCTCATCGATTTCGGCACCGCTCCGCTTACGTGGAGGTCCTTGATGCTCAGCGTGACCATTGAATACATCTCCACGGTTTCTCCACGGGTCGTCCTGTTCGAGCCATCTTCGATGCCCCATGTACACGATTTTCCCAGACCCGCCATCTTTCCTTGACGTTAGCTGCTGAGACGTCGTATCATCCATGCACCGCGTGCATCCGCAATATCCATGGCACACCTGGCCTGCCACATATCCGTAACTGAGATAGTCCTGCACTGTCGTGATCAGCGCGGCTCTCATGTTGAAATACTCGCCTTTGCTGGCGTCCCATGTCTTGGCCGGTGTTTTCCATAACGTGTCTAACTCCTCTTGAAGTAGCCCCAGATACAAATTAATATTATTTCCTGATTGTTTCGGCCCTTGAATAAGCATGCTCATGTGAATGTACTGTTGGAAATATGCCCTAGAGGCAATAATTGGTTATTATTATATTTCCTTGTTCATGATAATCGTTTATTATCCATGCTAGAATTGTATTGATAGGAAACTCAGATACATGTGTGGATACATAGACAACACCATGTCCCTAGTAAGCCTCTAGTTGACTAGCTCGTTGATCAATAGATGGTTACGGTTTCCTGACCATGGACATTGGATGTCGTTGATAACGGGATCACATCATTGGGAGAATGATGTGATGGACAAGACCCAATCCTAAGCCTAGCGCAAAGATCGTGTAGTTCATATGCTAAAGCTTTTCTAATGTCAAGTATCATTTCCTTAGACCATGAGATTGTGCAACTCCCGGATACCGTAGGAATACTTTGGGTGTGCCAAACGTCACAACGTAACTGGGTGGCTATAAAGGTGCACTACGGGTATCTCCGAAAGTGTCTGTTGGGTTGGCACGAATCGAGACTGGGATTTGTCACTCCGTGTGACGGAGAGGTATCTCTGGGCCCACTCGGTAGGACATCATCATAATGTGCACAATGTGATCAAGGATTTGATCACGGGATGATGTGTTATGGAACGAGTAAAGAGACTTGCCGGTAATGAGATTGAACAAGGTATCGGGATACCGACGATCGAATCTCGGGCAAGTACAATACCGCTAGACAAAGGGAATTGTATACGGGATTGATCAAATCCTCGACATCGTGGTTCATCCGATGAGATCATCGTGGAACATGTGGGAACCAACATGGGTATCCAGATCCCGCTGTTGGTTATTGACCGGAGAATGTCTCGGTCATGTCTGCATGGTTCCCGAACCCGTAGGGTCTACACACTTAAGGTTCGATGACGCTAGGGTTATAAGGAATAGATATACATGGTTACCGAATGTTGTTCGGAGTCCCGGATGAGATCCCGGACGTCACGAGGAGTTCCGGAATGGTCCGGAGGTAAATATTTATATATGGGAAGTCCTGTTTTGGTCACCAGAAAAGTTTCGGGTTTTACCGGTAGTGTACCAGGACCACCGGAGGGGTCCGGGGGTCCACCAAGTGGGGCCACCAGCCCCGGAGGGCTGCATGGGCCAAGTGTGGGAGGGGACCAGCCCCAGGTGGGCTGGTGCGCCCCCCCACCAAGGCCCAAGGCGCCTCCAAGAGGGAAGGGGGGCAAACCCTAGGGCAGATGGGCCCTAAGGCCCACCCCAGGTGCGCCTCCCCCTCTCCCCCTTGTTGCCGCCAACCAGATGGGATCTGGGGGCTGCCGCCACCCCTAGGGAGGGAACCCTAGGTGGGGGCGCAGCCCCTCCCCTTCCCCTATATATACTTGAGGTATTGGAGGCTCCAACACACACGAGTTCCTCTCCTTCTTGGCGCAGCCCTACCCCTCTCCCTCCTCGTCTCTTGCGGTGCTTGGCGAAGCCCTGCTGGAGTACCACGCTCCTCCACCACCACCACGCCGTTGTGCTGCTGCTGGATGGAGTCTTCCTCAACCTCTCCCTCTCTCCTTGCTGGATCAAGGCATGGGAGACGTTGTCGGGCTGTACGTGTGTTGAACGCGGAGGTGCCGTCCGTTCGGCACTAGGATCTCCGGTGATTTGGATCACGACGAGTACGACTCCTTCAACCCGTTCTATTGAACGCTTCCGCTTAGCGATCTACAAGGGTATGTAGATGCACTCTCCTTCCCCTCGTTGCTGGTTTCTCCATAGATAGATCTTGGTGACACGTAAGAAAATTTTGAATTTCTGCTACGTTCCCCAACATGTACTTCGATTTCATGCACAACCAGGGGGGAGGTTGTACATCCATACACACACGGGCCATGTGCTATGGTTGGTGTTCTGATTGCCAAACGGATTCATGCCATCGGTACACGCGCCGAGCACGATGTTCCTTGCATCACATCCAAAATACCGATATAAGCTGTTCAACTCTCTCCACTGGCTTCCATCCTTGACGTGTCTCAGCTTTGAATCATCTCCATCGTCGGGCTTCTTCCTCTCCGCGTGCCAGCGCATTAGCTTTGCTTCCTTGGGATCTACAAAATACCTCTGGAGACGGGGAGTGATCGGTAAGTACCATACCACTTTCTGGGGACATTTCTTCCCAGCCTTCTTGTATCGAGAAGCATTGCACACCGGACAGCTTGTTTTTTCCGCGTGCTCCTTCCGATAAATTATGCAATCGTTGATGCATGCATGGTATCTAACGTGTGGCAGATCAAGAGGACACACGATCTTCTTGGCCTCATCAACACTACTAGGACATAGATTACCCGCGGGAAGAACATCCTTTAGGTACTTGAGATGCTCATCGAGGCTAGTGTCGGTCCATTTGTTTTTAGCCTTCGTCTTCAGGAGTTGGAGTGTGAAACTCAAGCGGGTCACCTCAGGATTGCAACCATCATACAATGGAGTGTTCGAGTCTACCACCAGTTGCTCCAGCTTAGCCTCATCTCTAGAAGCAGCTCTCTCAGTACTCGTCTCCTTGCGAAGCAATGCTTGAACATGAGGGTCCCGCACGATTGAACTTAGTACCTACGAACTCTGTTGCGTGGAGTCCATGTCGTTCTCTCCGCCGCCATGTCCGGCCCCTTCCCCGCCGCCATGTCTGGCCTCTTCCCCGCCGCCATTATCGATCATCTCTTCGTCTTGCCCCGTGTCATCATTGCCCGCCCCGTCGGCATCCTCAACATCGTCATCCTCATCTTCAATTATCCACCGAGTTTAGCCATCCATGAAACCAGTCATGAGCAGGTGCGCTTCGACACGACCATCATCATGGGGGTCGAGCCAAACTATTCCTTTGCATTTTTGACACGGACATAAAACCTCTGTCAGGTTATTTTCCTTCATGTCCTGCACAGCCGATCGCAACCACCCGTCCACCATCGTTCCACTGACCATCGTCAACTCTGCACGATAATAATAAAAAAATTGATTATAAAAATGCGTGCATTCATCAAAGTCATACAAAAATTCGGCATGACCTTCCTTAAAAATAGGACATATATAGATCTAGAGTTTGCCCGGAATTCGCCGAAACGGAAATAAATCGACATTTCGGCAAAACATAGGCAACTCAAAAGCACAATTTGGCGTCAACTCATGCCACACACAAAATTTCCATAAACATATCACACACACATAAACATATTTCCATTTTGCAAAAGCATGAAATTTTAATCACCTCTATCTCGAGATCGAGCACACGGTGGAGATGATGTTGTAGGGAGATCAAAAGTGCACAAATCTCTTCTTGACAAAGATAGATCTAGTTAGGGGCAAATAGGTCACTTAACTAAATGCTACATCTACCTAGATACCTAATTTGCACTAGTAGAAAAAGGATCAAATGTGAAGCACATTAGTGTCGGTTTGAATTTGAGCCGGCACTAATGTGACCATTAGTGCCGGTTCCAACGGCTAGGCGGGTGGGCATCATTAGTACCGGTTCGTGGGCAACCTTTAGTACCGGTTCATGCCACGAACCGGTACTAATGTGGCCAGTGCGGCTGTGGTCAGGCTGGCGCCCCCACGAAGACCTTTAGTACCCGTTCATGCCATGAACCGGTACTAGAGTTTCTTAGTAAGCTGATTTTTAGTCCCACCTCGCCAAGAGAGAGGCAGTATGAGTGGTTTATAAGCCGTGAGTGCACAGGCAATGACGAAGAGGCGCAATGATCACCTGCATGTTGATTAGCTTCAAGCCTTTCGGAATAACATAGATTGCACTGAGCTATGTGCAGTGCAGTCTACACTATTCCGAAAGGCTTGAAGCAAATTAACTAGCATTTCACCTCTTTTTTATTTTTAATAACTTATTTGAACTCCGGACTTCTTTTGTGTTCAGTATGCAGCATTCAAAGCGACATCATCAATTTCCAACATGTTCTGACATCATTTGTTGTTTTTCGATCATTTACCTAATTGTTTAGAGAGCTAAATGACCGTGAAATTGAAAATCACTACAAAATGAACTCTGAAAATGTTGAAACTTGGCATGGTATCATCATTTCACCCGCATAGCATGTGCGAAAGAGTAGAGAGGGTCACGGCAAAAACTGGAAGCACTTCGTGTACAAACTGGACAAACTCTTTCGGAGTATCATGGTTTCGGACAAGAACTCATCTGTTACACGGGCACTTCAATATTTTTTAAACTTATTTGAGCTCCGGACTTCTTTTGTGTTCAGTATGCAGCATTCAAAGCGACGTCATCAATTTCCAACATGTTCTGACATCATTTGTTGTTTTTCGGTCATTTACCTAATTGTTTAGAGAGCTAAATGACCGTGAAATTGAAAATCACTACAAAATGAACTCTGAAAATGTTGAAACTTGGCATGGTATCATCATTTCACCCGCATAGCATGTGCGAAAGAGTAGAGAGGGTCACGGCAAAAACTGGAAGCACTTCGTGTACAAACTGGACAAACTCTTTCGGAGTATCATGGTTTCGGACAAGAACTCATCTGTTACACGGGCACTTCAATATTTTTTAAACTTATTTGAGCTCCGGACTTCTTTTGTGTTCAGTATGCAGCATTCAAAGCGACGTCATCAATTTCCAACATGTTCTGACATCATTTGTTGTTTTTCGGTCATTTACCTAATTGTTTAGAGAGCTAAATGACCGTGAAATTGAAAATCACTACAAAATGAACTCTGAAAATGTTGAAACTTGGCATGGTATCATCATTTCACCCGCATAGCATGTGCGACAGAGTAGAGAGGGTCACAAAAAAACTACTCAGAAATAAATAGAAGAAAATAAATAAAGCAGAAAAGAATAAAACTATACAAAAAATTACTCAAAAATAAATAGAAGAAAAAATAATATAGAAAAGAAAAAACTATATAAAAAATTACTCAAAAATAAATAGAAGAAAATAAATAATGCAGAAAAGAAAAAACTATATAAAAAATTTGTTGGCGTGCTACCTAGTGGGCCTGCCAGACCTAGGGTGTGCAAATGCAGACCCAGAAGGGCCAGCAGACTCACAGGGCAGCGCGCCCTAGTTAGGCCCAGAAGCCTGCTATATAGAGAAGCTCGAAGGAGCAGTCGCGACTGGGTTTATAAACCAGTGCGGCTGCCCTTCGCTCGGCGAGGTGGGACTAAACTTTGCGCACCGCAGCGCGTCCCTTTAGTACCGGTTTGTGGCTCCAACCGGTACTAAAGGCCACCCTTTAGTACCGGTTGGAGCCACGAACCGGTACTAAAGGGGCTATTTCCCGTCCCTTGCCCTGGCAAAAATTGGCCTTTAGTACCGGTTGGTGGCTCCAACCGGTACTAAAGACCCCTCCTATATATATGGCACTTACGAAAAAATCAGTTTCATCGACCACCAGTACTTCTTCTCGATCTAACTTCTTCGCCGCGCCCGTCGCCCATCGCGCGCCGCCCCCGCCGCCCGTCGTCGCCGTCACCGCCGTCGCCCACGCCACCCGTTGTCGCCGTCGCCCCCGCCACCCGTTGTCGCCGTCACCGCCGTCGCCGCCGCCGCGCCCGTCGCCGCCGCCTCTCGCCCGCCGTGCGCCCGTCCCCGTCGTCGCCCGCCGCCGCCCGTACGCCGCCGCCCCCCGCTCGTACACACACACACATACACACACACACACATTGTTTTTACTTATTTTCTATTTTCTGTTGTTTAGATTAATGTTAGATAAATTACGTAGATAATAATGTTAGAATGTTAATGTTAGATGAATTATATGGAAAAGATGTTAAATATTAATGTCAAATATATTTTACATGAATTAGAACAAGTTGAACTAGTTGAATTAGTATAACTAGATATTAATTAGGTATATATATGAGATTTGATCTAGTTGAATTAATATAACTAGTTTATTTTTAGTATGAAAATTAATAGAACAAGTTTATTTTTAGTTAGAAAATTTAGGTATATGAGATTTGATGATCTAATCAAAATATTACTATATAGAACTACCTACTTTATTTTAGTAAGAAATTAATAGAACTAGTTTATTTTTAGTAAATGCTTAGTTGAATTAATAGAACTAGTTTATTTAGTTGAATTAATACAACTAGTAAGTGTTTAATGTTTCACCTATATATGAACATATTTAGTTATATGAGATTTCATTATCTAATTAACATTTTATTATATAGAACTAGCTACCTTATTTTTAGTAAAAAATAAATAGAACTAGTTTAGTTGAATTAATTAGTTGAACTAGTTAGTTGAATTAGTTCAATTAATTAGGTATATTTTTCGTAAGTGCTTAGTTGAATTAGTTCAATTAATTAGTTGAACTAGTTGAATTAACAGAATTAGTTGAATTAATAAAACTAATAAGTGTTTAATGTTTCACCTATGAACATAGGAATGTCGTCTGACGACGAACACGATTTCATTATGTGCGAATACTGCGAAGACCAGCACGGCTTGTGCGGCAGAAATTTTCTAGTTGATGATAGACGCTTCAGCATCAAGCTGGATGAGAACTTCAAAGTGGATACAGTAAGTCACAACGACAAGTCTTTTTTCGTAATTAAGCATGACTTATGCTTCATTTGCTTCAACTTTTAATTTTAATTTTTCACTATTCTACTAGCGTATCCCATGCCATGCAAGAATTTTTGTCTTAGATAAGATAGGTTTTAGTCCTAACAAAACTATGGAGGTAAAAAGAGTTTACTTGAAGACCGAGCATGGTTATACCTTCAACATCAAATTATACAATGCAGACACGTACACCTATTTTGCAAAACTTGGCAAGCACTATGCAAGGCTTATGCATTTGAGCCTGATATGGTTATCACCTTTGATATTCGTCCGGAAGATGATACTGAAGGTAATAGAGTCATCTGGGTCGATGTGCAGACGCCTCCAGTTCTACCATTATGTGAGTTTCTCAACCATATTTATGTCTTCGATATGAGATTATTTGAACCAGTTGAATAATTAATAGATCTCAATTTATATTGACAACTTACTTCCATTCAAGCAATCATGTCCGGCGCTTGGTAGACAGGACCGTCCACTGTCCCGGGGCTGAACTAAACTGCGAGGAGACAAGTCATTATGTTTCATGGCTTGAGGATCTTGATGCCGTCAAGACAAATTTCTTTCCTGCATTTAGAAATGTTAGTACTCAAAACGTGCGACCAATAGTGTTCGTACTGAACTACGGTCACATATATTTAGGAAAGATGGTAAGATTTCTACTATTTCTCCTCAGTGCATCTTTTGCATGCATTATTTTTTAAGCTAAACTTCATTGCTACGTATGTTACTATACGATGTTCTTCAACAGGGACTCCCGATGAATGTTGTGCCTGATTGGATCGAGACTAAAGGTACCATGAATATTGTTAGCTTACGGCCAAGATATCCTACGATGCACTTTAGTGCATTCAGGATTTCTAATAGCGAGGAATGCTTAATAGTAAAAGACTGGAGCAAAATTGTGAACGATCACAGAGAAGTACTAGGGGGCAGCAATCAGAAGCGCAACCCACGATTAGGAGACAGGTTCATCTGCATGCTCCAATATGATGAATCAGCAAAGCTATACATGTTCTATGCTATTTTACCTGAGAGAGAGCAACATGAGCGATTAATTAGCTAGTTCATGCTCTTAGTACTTGTCCTCTCATGTCCGTGTTCTTCGTCCTGAACTTAATCTCAAAGAGTGATTTGCTTTTGTGGTGTTATGAACGCTTATAATATCATTACCATGTTGAACTCGATGATATCTTTGCTATGAAAACCGTTGGTGATGATATATATGATGCAAGAGTTTTTATATTAATTAATATGATGATGATGAGTTATTATATCATTTATGAAAGAAATTGCATATTAGTTTCAACTGGATGGATTCTAGCTAAGTGATCAAGTATATGCCATATCCATATTACCTCGATCACTTAAGTAGGTGATCAAGTATATATAATATGGATATGACATATACTTGATGACTTAGCTAGGATCCATGCATCCAGTCAAACTAATCACCTAATGATTTAACAACTCATTATAATGTAAAACAATCACTAAATTAAATTGAAAACACAAAATTAAAGTAAAAATAAAAGATAAAACCAAAACACACCCAAACATTTAGTACCGGTTGGTGTTACCAACCGTTACTAATGTCCTACGCGCCCACGGAGCTGGCTCGTGCCACGTGGTTGCCCTTTAGCACTGGTTCATGCTGAACCGGTACTAAAGGGGGGGCCTTTAGTGCCCACAATTTAGTGCCGGTTACCGAACCGGCACTAAAGGCCCTTACGAACCGGTGCTATTGCCCGGTTCTGCACTAGTGTTGGGAGGAGACAACTTCAACTAGTGGAGGGGGAAGGAAAAAGAGAAAGGAGATGCATTAATGGAGGTGGTGTGTTATAGCTAGGAGTAATGAAGAGAGAGAAAGGTAGGTAGAAGAGGGAGAGTAATGGGGGGAGAAGTATTGAGGAAGAAGAAGAGTGAGAGAGGGAGGATGTGGGAGGTAGGGGAAAGGGAGGAGAGGAGATGGGGAGGGGGAGGTGGAAAAAGGTGGTGGGTACTACGTCTTAGCAGTAGCGCGGGAGAAAAAGTGCGCTGCTGCTAAGAGCGTAGCAGCAACGCGCTTTCCTATCACGCGCTACTGCTAAACGGGCCAACCGTGTGGACAATTTCAAAATTAGCAGCAGCGACGTGACTAAAAAGAGCGCTACTACTATGGCATTAGCAGCAGCGCGCTTCCTGACGCCGCGCTACAGGTAAACTTAGGTCGTTGTGTACTGTCGGTGGATTTTTGTAGCAGCGTGGTTTAAACATCATGCGCTACTGCTAAATTTGCACCAGTAACGCGCTTTCCGTAACCGCGCTGCTACTAATTAGTAGCAGCGCCTCTTTTTATGCCGCGCTGCTGCTAAGATTCTGTGTATAAGGTTTTCCCTAGTAGTGTAATGTAGTTCATGTGCAAGGCATAAAGGCGGACAAACGTAAAATCCAGCTTCTTCACGTGAAACATGTCGAATATATAATCGAATCGGAGGAAGAACTTATCCGCGGGGAAGCTGTCGACGTACGACATTTGCCGCGGAATGTTAACCACGTAGAGTGGCTATCCTGGATCTTTCGAGGCGATGAGGCCTTTCTCTACCCGCAGCACATCATCATAAAGTCTCCTTAGATCGCCGAATCTGGCCCGTAGCGCTGTTGCAGGTAGGATTGGTTGACCGGGGATATGCCATTTATCTGCATCGGGGATATCTATATGGTCCTGAAGCCGAGGCTGCTGAGGCGGCTGGATCATAGAATCAGTTTTTTTGCCTTTCCTCGCTCTCTTCCTAGACTTCTTTACTACTGGAAGGTCGTCCATAATACATTGAGACGACAATTCAGGCACCGACTCATGACGCTCAAACACTGAGGAGGCGCCAGTATAGACATACTGTTCAGCGCCATCGTCGTCCTCATCCTCATCCATGGCGACGTCATCAGCGACTAATGGAGCCTCCTCCTTACCCCGTCCGCTATCACCCAACCCGACACCCAACGCTAATTGGGGAGGTGGGGTGTTGATGTTCATACCTTGCTGAGGCTGCGTGCTCGTGGGTGTGCTCCCGGCCGCCTCCATATGAAGCAGACTCTTTGGCCACAACAGGACCCACCCATTGCAACAATCACCAAGCCGCCGCGATGTCTCGTCGTCATCCCCCACTAGTATTGGAGGAGGCAAATTCTCGTGGCCCGGTTTGACACTGGCCACGGAAACCTTGAAGACGTTCGGGGGGATCGGTCGGCTGTGGAACAATGGTTCCTTCGGCTTCATTATCGTCGCCTTCCCCACGTCCACCTTCTGGTCGCCGATGGTGTACAATATGGTCCACGGGGTTTCGTTGGCCTGCAAAGAAAAGTCTACGACGTGAGACATCCGAAAGGCAACGAAAACGGGAGATTATACATTTATATTGAAGGAGGCCGGTGTGACAGATACCGTGAGGGCGTCGAGCTCAGCCAAAGACGAAGCACCACCGAGCATGTCCGGTGCGGGAGCAGGTGTGGGAGCTGGTGTGGGAGCTGGTGCGGGAGCAGGTGCTGGTGCAACGCTAGTCGAGCTGCTCCCCAAGAAGTCGGCAAGGGGAAAGTCCTCTGCATTTTTTTCTGGATTTTGCCTTGTCCAAGTGATAACACCCGTCACCAAGGAAGTAGACAAATCTGCAACCACCTGTTTTGTGGCAGCTACCGCTGTTGCGACTGTCTGAGGTGATTTCTTCTCAACCGCAATCTCAACCTTCTTGTCGATGTTTTCTTCAGTTAACCTCCGTCTTTCCTTTCTCTCCTCCGTGGTCTGACGGTAGTACTTCTTCCACGTGGCGCCGTCTCCGACATTGTGCACGCGTCCATACGACGGTCGAGTATCCACCGGTTGTCGTTTCAATATGTTCAACGCCCGATTGAATGGAGTGTCCCACTTGGGCCTCGCCAATGCCTCAGACGACGAGTCGCTTTCGGCCGCAATCCGGTGCTGCTCTCTCTGCAAAAGGCACAAGGATCGTTTACAAATATGACTAACGTGTGCAGTCGAATTGATCAGAAACTAAAATTACCAGCAGTCTCATGAACTCCGTAATGACCGGTGTTGTCTCGTAAACCTTCTTCACTGGGTCCCAACGGTGCCGGGCCCTGAGGACGTCACGCTCCTGCAGGACGGTGAAATCCGCCAAGGGGTCTGGGATGCCCAGACTCGCGGCTTCCGCGTCCTCCTTGGCCCATTTGGACCTCTTTCCGACGTAACCACGGCTTCCGAGGTGGTGGCTCCCAATGTTCCTCTCTTGGAGCCCCTTCATGTACTGAGACTTTTTGGCAGCCTCGGCCTCGCAAGCCTCCTTGAATATTTGAAACTGCTCTTCCGTGATTGTCGGATTATCCTTTACAATCTCGGAGTAGGGTTCCTTCTTGTCGATGATCTTTGCTTTCACTCGATTTTTCCAGGCGGCCAACGCATTGCTAAACTTGGTCATGGCGTGTTTATTTATCTTCTTCATTGCCGGGTCCTCATCTGGATCTTCATAATCCTTCTCATTCCGGCCCGGGAACAAGAATATCTAGTGAAACTTCTTTAGGAGGGAGCTCCTCATATTTTATATCTTCGGTAGCTTCTCATTGTTGATGGTGGCGGTTCCGTACGATGCAGCCTATTTGATTGCCGTAGCATCGACGCGCTTCCTCGGGCGCCTTTGGCTCAAAATTGCCGTCGTCCACCTCCGTGACCACCAGTCTAGTAGTCTTGAGTTTGTTAGGAAGTTGTTGCCTCTTTGCTTTCGGTTCTACACCGGCTCCGCTCCCCGAGGCAGCGCCGGTCTCAGTCTCAGCGCCGGTCTCGATGCCGGTCTGAGTCTCAGCGCCGGTCTCAGTCTCAGCACCGGTCTGCGTGTCGGTCTCAGTCCCCGATGCCATCGGTTGATCGTCGGCAAGGATAAAAAATTCATCTGCCGCAATCACCAGAACCTTGTCCTTCATCGTTGCTAGCCATGTTTCCTATGATTAAATCTAGTAAATTAATTCTAGATCTAATAAAATGAATAATGACATACAAAAGGCCTATGTATTGCAGGAACGTTGACTCCTTCCTGGTGCGGCAAATCCCAGGTACTCGATATGTCCTAGTTTGTAGCACAAGTCATGCCGAAACTCACGGAAAATTTCGGCATGACCTTTGCTAAAAAGTGGACAAATCGAGAACCTGAAATTTGCCAGAACGGAAATGAATCAACATTCCGGCAAAACATAGACCACTCAGCTTCATTCCCTGGAAACAACAAAAGGCCACTTGGGCATAACCGAAACATGGGCAAACACAATTGAGGAATTTGCATATATCCTGACCACTTCAAATTTGCATGTCCTAGCGTTTGACACTTCAAGAAAATCTACACAAATCACATGCTCTCTCAAACTCAATTCAAAAACCAAATATAGATTATATTTAGTTAACTACTGAACTAAACTTTACTCTAAACTAAACCCTACTGCCCTAATTAACATCTAGTTAAACAAACTCAATTCAAAAACTAAACCCTACTGAACTAATTAACATCTACATTATCTACTACTTAACATCGTCTATTATTACCCTAACTAAAAAACATCAACATTATCTACTACTTAACATTAACATCTATTAACTAAAAAGGATGGGTTGGGGGGCTTACAGAGATGGGAGAGACGGTGGCGGGGAGGTGCTTGGCGACGGAGGTAGGGGCGGGGTGGGCGGGCTCAGGATCGGGACGCGGCGGTCTTGGCGGGCTCGGGGGCGGTGAGGTCGAGGGCGGCGGCGGTGAGGTCTAGGGGAGGCGACGGTGAGGTCGAAGGAGGCCCGAGAGGCGGCGGCGGTGAGGCTGGGCGGCCTCGGGCGGCGGCCGTGAGGATGAGCGCGGCGTCGACGCCGGCAGGAGACGACGGCGAAGTGGGGGCGACGGCGAAGTGTGGGAGACGGCGGCGAAGTGGGGCGAGGGATCGATTTGGGGGAGAAGTGGTGGCCGGGGGGAAACTGTTTTTGGTTAAGTCAAAAGTAACGGTAGCGCGTTATAGAAAACGCGCTATATCTAAGTTAGCTATAGCGCGTTTCAGAGAGCGCGCTAGTGCTACGTCTTCATCATTTTTTCCCTTTTTCATTCATTTTTCTTTACATTTTATATTTTTCCTTTCTCCTTTTTCTATTTCTTTCATTTTCATTTACTTCTCTATTTGTTTTTCATTTCATTTTCTTTTCGTTAGCAGTAGCGGTTTACACATAAATGCGCTGCTATAAGTTTATTAGCGGTAGCGCGGTTTTTGGAAGATCGCTACTACTATATGTAGCCCATCGGCTAAGTGATTAGAATTTTAGTAGTAGCGAGTTTTCAGTGAGACGCGCTACTGATATATGTCCACCTGCAGCGCGCTTATTTTGCACGCGCTACTGATATCTAGCAGTAGCGTGCTCTTTTAACAAGCGCTACTGCTAAAGTTCTGTGTATAAAGTTTTCCCTAGTAGTGGTCGTATCCACTTTTCCAAACACTTTTGCTCTTATTTTGGACTCTAGTTTGCACAATTTGAATGGAACTAACTCGGACTGACGCTGTTTTCAGCAGAACTACCATGGCAATGTTTTTGTGTAGAAATAAAAGTTCTCAGAATGTGACGTAACTTTGCGGAGATTTTGTATGGAATAATTAAAAAAATACTGGAACGAAGATCCACCGGAGGGGGGCCATCCATTGCTCACAAGGCAATAGGGCGCGCCTACTCCCTTGGCGGCCGTCTACCTAATTCCAACTCTATAAATTCCGTTTCCGCGAGAAAAAAATAAGAGAAGAAGTTTCATCATTTTTTACGATACGGAGCTGCTGTCACCTCCCGTTCTTCATCAAGAGGGATGTTCTGAAGTCCGTCCGGGCTCTAGAGAGGGGGATCCATCATCGTCATAATCAACCTTTCTTCATCAACAATTCCATGATGCTCACCACCGGAAGTGAGAAATTTCTTCGTAGACTTGCTGGACGGTGATGGAGTTGGTTGAGATTTGTCATGTAATCGAGTCAATTTGTTAGAGCTTGGTCCCTAGTATCCACTATGCTCTGATGTTAATGTTGCTATGACTTTGCTATGCTTAATACTTGTCACTAGGGCCCGTGCGTCGTGATTTCAGATCTGAACCTATTATGTTTTCATGAATATAAGTGAGTTTTGGATCCTATTTTGCAAGTTATATGCATCTATTATGTGTTATGATCCGCAGACCCCAAGGTGACAATATTTGGGATTCACTCCGGTGATGACCGTAGTATGAGGAGTTCATGTATTCATTCAGTGTTAATGTTTTTTTTTCCGGTTCTCTATTGAAAGGAGGCCTTAATATCCCTTAGATTTCCTTATGGACCCCCTGGTACCGGAGTGTAGGACAAAAGTTGTTATGAAAGTTCTTACTATAAGCATGTATGGCTACATAAATACATGCCTACATTGAATTGATGAATTGGATCTATTGTGTATCGCTCTAGGTTGTGACTGTTACATGATGAATGCAATCCAACACAAATATCCATCGCCAATCAAATGCATATGCTTTTCTCATATTGATCTTTGTTAAGTTACTGTTGCTACTACTGCTGCTCTTACAATCACTACAAAACTGGTATTATTACTGTTCCTGTTACTATTGCTACTGTTACCACTGCCATCAAACTACCAAACTACTGTGGTACTAAACACTTTGCTACAGATGTTTAGTTCTTCAGGTGTGGTTGAATTAACAACTCAAATGTTAAAACTCATAAATATTCTTTGGCTCCCCTTGTGTCGAATCAAAAAAATTGGGTGAAATACTATCCTCGAAGATTGTCACAATCCCCTATAGTTGTGGGTTATCGAGACCTTTTTTGGCGCCGTTGCCAGGGAGCATAGTTCTATTATTGAGTCACTTGGGAATTATATCTGGTTGTCACTGTGAAGAATCTAAAAGACGCTAAAACCAAGATTGTACCCTCTAAGACGAGGGGAGGTAAGAAACTGACATCTAGCTATGTACTTGATTCACCTTCTGTTTTAGGTAGGTTTGCGACACCGCCACCTGTTATTCGTTCTGATATGTCGCAAGTAATTGATGATACTACTTTTGTTATAAATGAAACTTGTGATGATTCTAATACTTAATTTGCTTGATAAAAGTGTGCCACTAGGTGGATTTCTTCATGAACACTGTGCAAAAGCTAAAGAACTTGAGAATGGTGAAACTGATGAAAATTATGATTCACCTATTATGCCTAGCTCTCCTACTAGATTTGAAATGCCTAAAGTACCTAAGGGTTATGTTATGGATGGGGAGATTGCCAGAGAATTTCTTGCTTGTAATGAGAGAGATGATCTTAAGAAATTGCTAAGTAAGCTGAAAGAAAAATGCTATGATAGAGAGAATGAAATACGATCCTAAGTTTGCTACTTCTCCTATCTTTGTTACTGATATAAGGATTATGAATTCTCTGTTGATCCCGAATTAATTACTTTAGTCGAATCCAATCCTTTTCATGGTTATGAATCTGAAACTGTTGTGACACACGTTACTAAATTCAGTGATATTGCCACCCTATTTGCTCACGAGGAAATATTCCCTATTACTATATTCTTAAGTTGTTTCCTTTCTTATTAAAGGGTGGTGCTAAATAATGGTTTAAAATTTTACTCCTAGTTGTGTGCGTAGTCCGAAGGATATGATATATTACTTCTCTGAAAATAACCGGCAAACAATGAGGTCATGAGGTAAAATGCAACTTGTACCATGTTGACGGGATCCTACAACGCAAGCAAGTATTGAATTTACTAATTAGTTTATGGTAAAATAATTGATATTCGATAATAGCATGTAGAGGGTTGTAGACTTCGGTCCACAAACATTCAAAAAGGTTGCGAGCTATGTTAGATCCGCGAGTTAAATTTTACAAAATTAATGCACACTACCATAAAAGAGAAATCAAGTAATCAACACATTCCAGAAGGTTGACGATGATGAACGGTGGAACACCGTGGAAGTGAGTTCGGAGTGGGTTGTCCACAATTCTATGTGCATGAGGCAATAATGCTAAGGGTTTATAATATTTTAAAATAACTGCAAGCTCAAGGTTTATTGACGGATATTTTCCTCTAAAAAAGAAAGAAGGCTACTGAAGGGTCATGTGATTCTTAACAACATCACATATTCATTTTACCACCAAAGTCGCCTTGACAAACATAGTTCCTTAGTGAACCGAATTTTGGATACAAACTAACACAAATGTAACATGACACTTTTTTAGTCTTTCCATCATATAACATGTTAAGTTTCCCTGTTGATATGAACAAATCACACATTCAGATGGAAATGTTGTTATTTTTATTCAATGATGCTAATTAAGGAATCACTATATAAATCAAAAGCATGTCTTTTAATTTAAAAATTCAAGTATACTAATTGAAATCAAAAACTAATACCAATTGTACAACCCAAAAACTATGCTTCGCCGTACTAGCTAGTGTTAATCAAGGCGGTTAGAGTTAATTTTTAGAATGCCAGAAATTGAAAAAAAATGAATAATCTTGCATAACAAACCTCTGCATTAAGTTGTTCCACAGGCATCCATTGTCTACCACTAGCATTACACTGGTTTGATACCATGGTTGCAACACATGAGATAAGATCGTTCTCTTCTTCTAGAAGGAGTCGCAGATTGTCTTCATCCTTGTCCGCCATTCTAGTTTCTATTTTTTTGGCTGAAAAAATAATGTAATCTAGTTAGGGTACGTAGTTGTGAGTAATACTGAGTTCTAAGCTTCTTAGTGGCATAATGTTGTTGCTGACAACCAATTATAGAGGAAAAACCATTGACATTGTATTTAGTTTAGGAACTTTTCTCAGTACAGCCACAATTTCCAGACATACGATTCCACATATGTTAGTACACTTCTTTCTTTGTGGGAATGTTGGTATACTTCTGATGCAATATTTATTGCAAAAAGGGTGAATTCCACATTTATGATTGCGGGTATATTAGAAGTTCATGATAGGAACTATCTCTACTTCAGAGTAGCCAAATAGTTGCAACTCACACAAATCAGATTAGGAGAAAGGAGTGATAGTATTAGTACCAGGCAATATGTTGTCTATTTTATGTTAGTTTATCAGAAAGGAATAAATACATGAGAGAAATGGATCTTGCATAAGTATCGGAAAATGGTGAAACGTACCATGTTCAACCTTGATAGGCCCACTATAGGTGTTCGGTTCAGCAGAAGACATGTTGATTGGCACCATAAACAATTCTTGAGTTCCAGTGCCAACAATAATTTCATTGCGACAATTGGCCCCATCACGAGAAGCAGAAAAATCAGAATGGGCAAGGTGCTTGCTAGATGAAGACATGGTTTGTGATGAAGTATGACTGTGCTGAGGAGAAGCTGTGGCAGAACCAATATGGTAGGAATGATCCTGAAACTTAAACGAGTATCAAGTGCCCTCAACCGCAAAGGATGCAAAAATGGAGTGAGCTGGTAGGAGAGAGTAGACTTGTGTGTGCCCAATTTGAATGGCATCCCGGGACTTCGGTTTCATGGGGCCATCACCTGGGCGATGAAGGACCCTCGGAACATAGCATCAGCGTTGGGCTAGAACCTCAAGGGCAAAGGAATGGTGTTGAAAATCATAGAAGATGCATCCTTGGCGGCCGAATACATCCTTGTCTTCGGCAAGGGCGGTGAGATCTAAGTCTACCTTTTCTTTCTAGGTACTTGCGTCCCACGGTTATTACATAAGATTGCATGTCGTAATTAAAGTCTTTGCCTTAAAGCTTTGCAAATCGTACATCCAATAGATCACCACGAGCAGATCCCATACCAGCATTCAGAGTTCAAGTCCTAGGCTTGACATTGTTGTTCGTATTTTTCTGGATTTATTTTAGGCCTTCTGGTGACATGTGTTCAGTGAGAGTAGACGTTACCGTCGACTACGAATGCTTCTGTTATGACTTCGTCAATCTCATGATGATGTGCCGGCTTAGTCTCTTAGAGATGCTCATATGAGTAGGATGTGTATGTGCATGTGTTGATATGATTGAGTGTATGCGCGTATGTATGAACGTTTGGGTCTAAACTGTTTAAAAAAAAGCCTCGAAGCCTCCTCCCATTGCGTCATAACATAGTGATCCGTAGCGTGCAATAGCCCAGGGAAACCAATTCATAACGGAAAGAAAAGTTCCAGCCAGTTGCAATCCGTCCACACACAGAGAGCAGAGCTGTCATCTTCAAGGCTTCCTCATCAGGCCATCTACCGATTCCACGAGGATTGACGGCCAAGGCCTTTCTTGCGACGTCACGCACGTTACATTTTCTGAAACTACTCTGCACACGACAATGCGATCATGATTTTTGGACGACGCCTTTCTTAAATAGTGCTGATTTGTAAATGATGCGATCCAACAGATGCTTTTGTCCATCATGCAGCGATCGTGCATGCAGAAAGTTATTGTATCTGTAGCACTGGTCTACATTTCCAGCCTCGACCGTGTTTCCTCGCTCTTTCGATCTCTATCTCCAATCTCCATACATAACCCCTAGCCCGCTGCAATGCCAACCACCTACCACCAAACCCTAGAGCTCGAATTGGTGGATGCGGAGCATTCGGATCGGTTGGGTGGTATCTGCCCCGACAGACGAGGGGTGGAGCAGATGGAAGAGGCGGTGAAGCTGCTCGTGGAGAACTTGGTGAAGCCCGTGCTACCGCAGGGCCTGGAGCGGTGCTCCATGGCGCCCGAGAAGCAGAGCACCGCCGCGTGGTGTGCCCGTTGGATTACATGCATAGCTAGGCCGCCTGGTGGGTTTTCACTTCCGCTTGGGAAAGGTGCGTGGTGTGCCAATGTGGGAGGGGGGTGGGGGGTGGGGGAGCATAGAACATGTCAGATTTTATCATTACTGCCTATAATTGTTTATATCCATGTATGTTGTTTCCCCTTTTTTAGATGACAAGGTGTTGCCGCTATCAGATATAAACTGTCAGTTTTATTAATTTTCATCCTAGAGCGTCAAGAGATAAGTATATAGTCTTTGTGTCTACAGAGACATGTCTCTACAGTTTACTTGCTTGGATTTAGATGATTATTAGTGTTACCAACCAGAAATTTTATGCCAATAAATATACTGACAAAAACCAGGAGGAAGGGTGTGGATCAGAGTGGTACCGGTACACACACAGAAATGCTCGTAGGTAGTGTGTCGTCATTGGTAGCGGGCGTACGGAGGAATCATCCTTGTGATCTCTCTCTACCACTGTGCCGCCGCAGGAGAGTTGAGTAGAGGGTGGCTTCCTCTCCGGAGATAGGAGGAATAAGCCAGGCGAGGCGGTTTTTTTTTTGATGGGCAAGGTGATGGGCTTAATAAACAGTGAACTGGTTGAGTTGGAGCGGCCTGCCTAGATGCACATATTGGAGGCCCAATAGGCAAGCGCAATGGAGCACACAACCACACGCGCACCGTTGAGTAGAACACTCTATGCAATGGGAATGACGGTGACGGCGGCGGCGTGGTCTCCCTTGGCGGTGGCGAAAATGCGCCACGTCAGAGGATGGCAGGCTTAGTGACATTGTTGCGGCGCATCATGGCATCCGGTACCACCCGAGGCTAGCTTGCTTTGTCGGATTGCAGCCTTTGCTAGGTCATGCTTACATTACCCCCCTGTTAATTTACCATTGCAATTGTATTAGTCTAGTTTCCTGTCGTATTCATGAAATGCTTGTCACATTTTGTTTGTGTATATCCGCAAAAGAGAACATTTTGTTTGTGTATATTCCATTTTTTTACTTCTCTGCTTACATATATATAGCATACAACTGATTAGCTGCTAACTCGGCACGCCAACTTGTGGTTTTGCAGATTCACACGGCTATCATTCTGTACAATTACTACCACAGGCAAAACAAGTCAGGGAAGCATGCGAGCTCATCTATTTTTGACAGAGTGGCAATGCAGGCTTGTGAGATCACTTGAGGACTCGATGCGAGCAAAGATTCTCCAGACATGGCTTTGTGGTCAATATCGAAAGTTGCCGTGCTTCTTCTCGATCCAACAAGAAAAAGGTGTTTGATGGAGTGTAGTGCTAACACTGAGGGCGTCTGGTCAATCATAGAGAAGGAAATTGATACAGAAGCTGGTAATTAAGCTTTGGTGGACCATATATGTTTCAGAAACTAGCATTTGCAGAGGTGGAGCATAGAACAGGTCAGATTTTATCATTACTGCCCTTTATTGTCTATATCCATGTCTGTTGTTTCCCTTTTTTAGATGACAAGGTGTTGCCTCTATCGGATATTAATCTGTCAGTTTTATTAATTTTCATCCTAGAGCATGAATAGATAAGTATACAGTCTTTGTGTCTACAGAGACATGTGTCTATAGTTTCCTCACTTGGATTAGATGATTATTAGTGTTGCCAACCAGAATTTTTATGCCCTTAAATATACTTACCAAAACCAGGAGAAGAACGTGGATCAGAGTTTTGTGGTAATTTTGTAAATAAGAGTTACTGTTGCCAATTGTCCTAAATTAGAACTGCTAAAGAATCCAAATTAATGAGTTTGCATTGTACATTTGCTTTATAGAAAGCAAGAACAAGTGCATGGTCCCGAATGTACACAAAATGTTGCTCTCACCTGTCTTGGTTGTGTATAAGTGTGCTGCTAGTCACTGAAAAAACTTGGGACAACATAGTGGTTAATTCCCCTTTTACATGAGCTGTTTGTTTGCTAGATAACTATTTATTTGGTTCTACAAATATAATAGTGTGAATAGTGTAATTTATGAACTTGATTTTGTTACGTGCATTTTCTGTTTGATCCACCAATGCATCATTTGCTGCTCATTATGGTGAATTTATGGTTTTAATAGGTACCAAGGGCTCAAACCCGCGTCTTCTCGACGAAAAGTTGGCATACTCATAGAGTAAAGAAAGGACAACTACCAAGTTGTTCATTCTGGAGTATGAGCAAACTATGAAAGGCAACCTTGTGGAAATGTGTCTAGAAGAGTTGATTAGCAGGTTTGATTTTACCTACTAGATAGTTTAATGATTTTAGGTTACATTCCTGTTGATCAATCACTGCTTAGCTTATAAAATAAGACTATTGTATGTTACATCTTGACATAAAATGATGCCCTTTAGAATTTGTGGCTCTTGCTTAATAGGACCTATATTAGATAATATGCCGGTATAAGTTGCTTTGCTAAAACTCTTACCTTTTTTCCCTCTGATGGTACTGCATTCCATGCATATGTGATGTTACTTTGCTCGTGATAAAAATAATAATGTTTTTTTAGTAGTTCACTGTCACTTATTTGGTTATTCCTTAGTATATTGTAGTTCACTGTCACTTATTTACTTGTGTACTTGTCTCAACACAGCCACAATTTCTAGCAATATGATTCCACATATGTTAGTATACCTCTGATGCAATATATATCTCAAAAAGTGTGAATTGCACATTTACGATTGCGGGTATATTATTAGTTCATGACTGGAACTATCTCTACTTCAGCAGCCAAATAGTTGTAACTCACAAATCTTATTTTTTTGCGGGGGTAACTCACAAATCAGTCTAGGAGAAAGTAGTGATAGTATTAGTACAGGTAATATGTTGTTTATTTTATGTTGGTATATCACAAAGCAAACAATACGGGAGAGAAATGGATATAGCATATAAGTACGTAACAATGATAACGTACCACGTTCAATGTTGATAGGCCCGGTCTTCAGTTCAGCAGAAGACATCTTGATTGGCACCGTAAACAGTCCTTGAGTTGCAGTGCCAACATTATTTCCATTGCCACAATTGGCGCCGCCATAACCATTGTTACGAGAAGCAGAAAAATCAGAATGGGCAGGGTGCTTGCCGGATGAAGACATGGGTCGTGATGGAATATGAGTTTGCCGAGGAGAAGCTGTGGCGGAACCAATATGAATGGATTGGCCATGAAAATTAGACGAGTGTGGAGTTTCCTCACCAGCAAAGGATGCAAAGATGGGGCGAGCTGGTAGGAGAAAGTAGAATTGTGTTTGTCCAATCTGAATGAGATCCTGGGACTTCAGTTTAACGGGATCATCACCTGGGCGGTGAAGGACCCTCTGAACATAGCATCCATGTTGGCCCAGAACCTCAAGGGCAAACGAGCGGTGTTGAAAATCATAGAAGATGCGTGCATGGCGGCGGGAAACATCCCTATCTCCGCCAACGGCGCTGAGATCTAAGTCTACATTTCCTTTCTTGGAATTGCGTCCCACGATGATTTCATAAGATTGCATGATGTATTGGAAGTCTTCACCTTGAAGCTTTGCAAATCCTGCATCCAGTTGATCACCACGAGCAGATCCCATACCAGCATTCATGCCTGACATGTCTAGTATTCCTGGTAGTATAAGAATTCAAAGTGTCACTAATTTTCAGTTTCTTCTATAAAGTAAATGAAGGAGAGCTGGAAAAAATGCATTGAAGCCAGAACAATAGAGATATGATGTGACAGGACAAAATGCGAAACACATTTATTAATTGCAATATAAAGAGAATGGTTCAAATGGCAAATATCTGGTAGGCAATATAATCGGTCCTATATTGCATATTTCGTATCAGGTCCATGCCACAAAAGATAATAAACACTCTGGATTAAAGATTGCACATAACACAATACTGGGAGATGATGCCAGGCGATATTCTCAATCAGTCTAGCAATCTTTGGAAAGAACATAATTTCATTTGTTTGTATATTTTATCAGTTCCATTATTGAAGTATAGAAGATGTATCGATATAATTTGGCCAGTACAGTATATATTAGACAGTCCTAATACAATCGGACCCCATGTTGGCGTGTTAGATGTTTGAAGGTAGACTACTTTTTGGCAACAACGAGCATGTGCATTTCTCGCTTAAATGGAAAATTATAAATGCATTAAAATGCCTTTGCAAGCCGGGTCATCTCCCCTACGCCATGAAAAAAAGATTAGAATTGCTAATTATTATGATGATAAAGCTTTAAATAAAATTTGTCATGAGTTGGCCCAAGTATCGTCAATGCTAAAGTTGCTTCTATGCAATCTGCTATGAATGGTTACTAATAACTCAAGCATCCATTGTTTTTCTGGGTATTAAGATGTGTATGCATCTGGTCTATATGTAACACAAGGAACCGCTAGAAATATTAAGCACAGGATCTAAAACTCCAATCACACTGTCTTGCTTGAAGAGAATTCTCATCAGCCATGATCTGTGCAGATACATCATGATGTATGCCGATATATACATCCCAACATAGGAAAAAAGTATCATTTCTCTTGGATCTAGCAAAGCACATCAAGCAAAAGCGACAAAAATAATAATTACAAGTCCTAAAACTCCAATCAGACTGTATTGCTACAAGGGAATTCTTATGAGACCCATACATGACATATGCAGATGCATATATTTTAACACAGGAAATGGAACCATTTCTATTAGATCTGGCTACCAAAGCAAACGAAGTAACACATCAAGCAATTACTAGAAGAATTAATCACGAGACCTATAACTCTAGTCATACCGAAGTGCTACAGAGGAACTCCTATGACCCACGATCTATGCAGAATTGCAGATAGATGCACTTCAAGTCTTCAGTACAGGAAAAAAGTCCTTCTATATCAAGAAAATTCATGAAGAGATCTATCTAGAAAAGGGGTGAAAAGAAGTGATGCAAAATAGCTGGGAAAAGAACCACCGGGAAATTACCTCACCGAGCAAGTGAAGCAGCCGTGCTCGGGTTGACGAGGAAGAAGGCTGATCGCCGGCCGAGATGAGCAGAGGACGCCGGCGAGGGAGGTGGGATGAGGAAGAGAGTGGATCTGTCTCGAAACCTAGCAGCCGCAATTCCCATCTCGCGTCCGCAGCCGCAACCCTTTTTAAACCCGATTTCTATCGCCCGCGGCGAACCCTAGCGCCAGGAATTAGACGCTCGTAATAACTATCCTAATTAGGAGATGGGTCAATTCTATACGCGATCGCCAGACCTCTGTTTCCATCTCAATCTGGGTTCGCAGCGCGCGAAGAGTGTTCGTGTTCGTGGAGGAGCGCGCCCGCGAAGGGGAAATTTCGAAGGTGTGGAACGTGAGAGGTTGCTACGTGGGCCGGTCGTGTCAGTGAGCATGGTTGATGTAAAAATTCAGAGAAGCTGTCTGAATTAGTGCACTGGTTAGTCGCAACAACAAAAATCAAAAGAATCAATGCAGACGTAAAACGCTAAGAACCAAAAAAAATTCGTCTAGGCCTGCTCCTCGACCTGTTCTGATGGAAGGGATGGGAGAGACCGGCGGCTTCCCCTCCCTGTCTCGCCGGGTGCTCTTAGGCGGGCTGAGGACCTACGCCGAGAAACCAAGTTGTGTTAGAAGCTCGTTCAGCAGGACCTCCCGGCTCAGGTCAATCGAATGACTCGCGTGGCAGCGAGGGTGGCGATGCCTAACACTAGGACTACTTGGTTGGGGCTTGTGAGCAGCGATGCGGTTCCCGGGTTGACATGATGGGTCTCGTGCGGACCATGCATGGGGGTCGTGGCTCTCTGGCCTCCCGGGTAGATCTCGGGGACGTGCGCGCCGCTCAGAGTGAGGCCTCATATTGGCGGAGGGGCAATGCTACCCCCCCCCCCCACCCCCACCCGTACACTACTCCCCTCCTTGCACTTGTCCGACATCCTGGGGCCGTTGGCGCTTCTCGAGAAGAAGAAAGTATAACAAGAAGAAATCAGGTGGTGATGGTCGGCGGGGTGGTCTGTCGGGGTTGGCGTTGATTGACAGCGCGCCCAATGTGGGTGACCCGGGTCTGGCGGTTCCGTTCACTCCCACATATCGAGAAGAGACTCGTGGGAAGTTGCAGGTAGAGCAAATGTGCTTCGGCGGCAGCAAAGTGAGCCACTTCCGCTCCGAGTGTCAGGTGCCTCCTCGCTGCCACACGGTCCATGAATTTCTCAGGATGGATGAGGGGGGTTCTACTACGTAGACATGGCCGGGGAGGTGATGTCCATCTCGGAGCACCTGCCAATTATCTTTGCGGTTCCTGACCAGGAGCCGCCCTCGGTTGAGGAGGTCACCGCCAACATCATCAAGGCAGAGTTGAGCGACTACATCTCAGAAACCTTCGTTTGGAAGGTCCGCGAGATCTCCAACGATCTTTGCAGTGGCCTTTTCCACCATGGAGCTCCTCCTCATGTACACTCGCATGTGCTAGCATGGCGAGCCGATGATGCTCCCCTTTCACCATATCATGGCCACCGTCAAGGAATCCTGCCTCGATTATGAGGCGGCCTCCTCATTATCTTTGGCTTGGTTATATATCTATGGGATGCCAGAGGAGGCCAAGCAGGACCACATCATCAAGCCAGTCTCTGAGGCTATAGGCAAGTTGATGGTGATTGATGAGGGTTGGTTTCCAGGGTGGGTCCAGTGCGCATTCAGGTCTTATGCCCAGATCCATCCAGGCTCGACAGACACATGCTTCCATGGTTCTTCTTTGTCACGGTGGGGCGGGAGGTTGTGCTTGAGTTGGACTCAGAGGGCCCGGTGATGGAGTCAAATCTAGCAGATTTTGGGTAGGGAGTCTCGAGATAGTACCCTTGGCACGATGGTAACAGATGACACATGGATTTACCTAGTTTCGAGCTCTCTCTCGAAGAGATAGTACCCTATGTCCCGCTTTGATTGTATTGATATCGATAGGGTACAAAGTACAAGTCGATCTACCTCGAGACCATGTGTGTATGAGAGTTATCGTCTACGATCCTCATCCCTCGGCTTATATAGATACCAGAGGTGCCTAGGGTTTACATAGGTCGGTTACATCTAAGGGTAATCTTAACAATGACAACCTCTAAGTCTTGGAGTATTCGTCAAGTCTTCAGAACCTTCAATCTTCGCACTCCTGGCCCGATGAATATGGCCCACTGGTTGATAATCTTGGGGGTCCTTGGCCCAGCCCATGTGGTCGGGAGCCACGTGGCAAGCATCCCCTAGTCCAGGACACATTAGTCGTAGCCCTTGAATCGGTCTTCAAGTTGAGGATGCTCCTTGGTCATCCGAGTTGTTCCTCGTCTTTAGTCATTGGTCTTGCAAGCTGGTTCAATTAGCCACCCATCTATTTCTATGAAATGGTCAAGCCTTGCCTGATAAGTTTTATACCTCAGGTATCCTAAGAGTCCTCTAAGATATCAAGAAACCCCTTAACATGAGTCCTTATTGTTTTTGAGGAGATTCTGAGAACCAAGGATCTCAGCTAGTGCGCCATTGCCTTAAGGTTGAAGCAATTTCCTTATAAGGACCGGATGACAACCTGACCCCACCCTGACAATTTTAAACATCTCTACTTATCTGGGCGTGTTGTCATGTAAAGGATCTTCGTGGCATGTGCGCGTGACTCAGGGCCCCACCATCGAGACGTCCAATTGGACAAGTCGTAATGTGCCCCGAAACACGTAAAGTGACACTATTAACCATCCCCTCGATCCCCGCGCATATTCATCGCACGACGCCCTGTGGAATACATGGATTTACCGCTATAGGAATCTAGCATCCAATCACGCCAGGACAAGGAATCGTCGTAAAAAGCCACAGCTGCAGGGCATAGAGATTTCACATCCCCACTGCCTACCCTGTTGTGGTTCCACACACACTCATCCTCCTTTGTCTGTCTTGAGTGATTAACCCAATTCGTCACCGCACGAGATAGGCTACCATCACGGCTTCCACCACTGCTTCGTCCTCGTGCCCCACCAGCCTCCTCGAGGGAGACCGTAAAAGTTGCGCCATGGCCCAAGGTCAACTCGGCCAGCTCGCCACATTGGGATAATTGCCTGAGTCGAAGATCGCGTCTGCCCGCGCTGGATTGGTCGCTGTTGGCAACAATTTCCTTCAAGATCCACACAACCTGCCTCTGCATAACTAGGATGCACACAACCAACACAACACACACAAACAAAAACTCATGTTGACAAAGAGCAAAGTCATACAAGACCGAAGTTATGCCTTGGCGGAGGGAGAAAAAACTTGGAGCAATGAAAACAACGATTGATGAGGCACAATGGTGACCATCGACACCAACCATCTCTTGACAACATAAGGACCACGAGAAAAGTTCTCCAAAAGCAATGCCCCAAGGAAGGGAACAACACAACACGCAAGCGTCGCCATCACCAGATCCAACCACTGAAGGTTAGAAGATGTTTTTTCATTCTAAAGATCAAATCCGAGCAATGCCTTCATCATGGTAACGATGCAAAATGCCGACATTGACAGGTAAAACCAATCAGGGACAGACCTAGGGTTTCCACCCCGGAGCTCGAGACTGGGTACACTGAGACGTACCACCCAGTCGAAGTCTCCTATGTTGTCTACTCCACTTGCCTCGATCCCAGTAGGTGCATATGTACGGTTTTGATTGCGAGCGATAGACATGCACACACGAGCAAGTTTACGTGACACGACATAGCACTCGGTACCACCCTACGAAGTCTTCGATGGGGAGGAAGGACAAAGGAACTGCTAAAATCTCGAGTTTGGGACACTCCAAAGGCCCAACCATCCTCACAAGAGGCCAACATCGTTGTCTGGCCACCCCCCCCCCCCCCCCCCCCTCCCTTCCTGGATCGTAGGACGCTGCACTGTCGACAATCAGAAAAACTCACACCCGAGCCCGTATGCATCGGAACAACATGTTGCCGGGGAGAGGACGACACACATGGTGACCTCGCTTGGCAAAGAAACTCCCTTCATCACCACCTCCTTCGGCCATCGTAAGTTGCCGAGTAGGAGCACCACTGAAGACCTCCGGCAAATCGGCACACACTCCAAAGTCATGAGCACCACTCCACAGTCCCAAGGCGGCGTCTTCAGGAAGAAAATGACGCCAATGTGCCGTCGGTGCCCAATCCACGGGATTTTTGGTTTTCACCCAGGACCAAGAAGAAGATGGTGTGGGCTAGAACTCGATGCCTACTCCAAGAAGTAGAATGGCGCCAGAGCGCCGAGGGCATCGTGACCGCCGCCGTCGGTCAAGGGTTTCCCATCCAAAACCCACACCCCAACCAACCGCCAGACCGGCCACATGAGGTCGTCGTCATCCTGGGTCGGTGTGAGAGGCCGAAGAACGGGGAGGGTCACCGTCTTTAGATCGGTACCATGGGCTAACGGGGAAGCCCTAGTCCAAGATCAACGCTCGTTGCCAACTTGTCACCCGCACGACCAAGAACGACACCCAGCACAATCAGCACCACCTCCACCGTCGTCGTGAGGAGGCACTCTCGCCAAACTGGTCGCCGCCAGCACGCCAAGCGCTACATGTGCGACACAACACCCGTCGCCCGACGGGATCTAGATCGGGCCAAGAACTAGCCCCCGCCGCTACCGCGGCGAGGACGCACAACTGCCTTCCAGCCACACAGCCGCCGGATCCGCGCGCCCCCACCGCCAGGAACTCCACCGGACCCCATGCCCCCACGAGCTACTTCACCTACGCAGCCAGGATCTCAAACAGGGGAGGGAGGGTGAGGCCCTACCATTGCCAGCGTCGCACGGCCTTCGCCCAGCGGACGCCCTCCGGCGATGGCGAGGAGGAGGAGGAGGAGAAGCCAATGAAGCTCACGTTGGCGGCAGAGCTTGGGCTCCTGTGACGCGCCCGCGTGTGTCACGGGAGCAGGGAGAGCAGGCATGCTCCTACGTAATATCATCCCAACTATGTCTAGAAAAGCATTGCGTCAACTCGACACAAGGGGCTGCCCACTATAGTTGGTGTTGATAGAAGTGATTATTTTCAGCACCTTGTTGATCGAGTTTATCAGTGTCTCAAAGGGTGGAAGGAAATATTCCTTTCGGTGCAGGGCAAGGAAATCTTATTGAAGTCAGTGGCCCAAGCAATTCTATCTTATGCAATATTAGTATTTAAACTACCTAAAGGAATTTACAGAACAATCACTCATGAGTTAGCTGGTTTTTGGTGGGGTGATGGCGAGGAGAAGAAAAATATGCATTGGTTTGCATGGTGGAAAGTGTGTGTACCGAAGAAGAAAGGGGACTTGGGATTTAGAGACCTTCATAGTTCCAACCTTGCTATGTTAGCAAAACAGTATTGGCGACTAACCCAGAACCCGGATTCTCTATGTGCACGTGTTTTGAGCGCAAAATATTATCCGGACGGAAACATCTTGCAAGCTGGACCGAAGAATGGGTCGTCATTTTCTTGGCAAAGCATAGTTGTAGGTATTCAAACTTTTCAGAGGGGGTGCATTTGGCGTGTAGGTACAGGAGCACATATTGATATATGGCGGGATCCCTGTATTCTTTCGAGTCCTTCAAGAAAGGTAATCGCACCTATAGGTATTGATCCACACACTTGGGACGAAGTGCTAATCAATGATGGAGGATTTTATTGCTTGGAATTACACGTGATCAGAAACCTTTTCGGTTAGATCGGCATATCACAGGGAGTTCGAGCACCAATATGGGCGGCATCTTTACTAGATCAGATGGACAAGGAAGTATAAAGATGAATACAATATGGAAGGAAGTGTGGAACCTAAAACTCCCAAGGAAAATTAAGCACTTTATTTAGAAGGCGCTGAAGGGCTCATTGTCTTATTTTGAAGTACTGACTAATAGGCATATTCCGGTAGTGCCACAATGTCCTTTTTGTTCGACTGGGTTGGAAGACATCCATCATTGCTTCTTTACGTGAAAAAGGGCGAAGAAAGTCTAGACTGAAATGGGTTTGCAAGAAATCTTCTCGGATGCGGCTGGCCAGGATCGCTCAGATTCGATTACAGTCGAGGTTATTAGCCGGATTGAAACGGTCAGGGAGGATCTACCTGAACGTAATATGCCCTAGATGCAATAATAAAGTTATTATTTATTTCCTTATATCATGATAAATGTTTATTATTCATGCTAGAATTGTATTAACCGAAAACTTAGTACATGTGTGAATATATAGATAAACAGAGTGTCACTAGTTTGCCTCTACTTGACTAGCTCGTTGAATCAATGATGGTTATGTTTCCTAACCATAGACATGAGTTGTCATTTGATTAACAGGATCACATCATTAGAGAATGATGTGATTGACTTGACCCATCCGTTAGCTTAGCACAATGATCGTTTAGTTTGTTGCTATTGTTTTCTCCATAACTTATACATGTTCCTATGACTATGAGATCATGCAACTCTCGAATACCGGAGGAACACTTTGTGTGCTACCAAACGTCACAACGTAACTAGGTGATTATAAAGGTGCTCTACAGGTGTCTCCAATGGTGTTTGTTGACTTGGCATAGATCGAGATTAGGATTTGTCATTCCGAGTATCGGAGAGGTATCTCTGGGCCCTCTCGGTAATGCACATCACTATAAGCCTTGCAAGCATTGTGACTAATGAGTTAGTTGCAGTATGATGCATTAAGGAATGAGTAAAGATACTTGCAGGTAACGAGATTGAACTAGGTATTGAGATACCGACGATCGAATCTCGGGCAAGTAACATACCGATGACAAAGGGAACAACGTATGTTGTTATGCGGTTTGACCGATAAAGATCTTCGTAGAATATGTAGGAACCAATATGAGCATCGGGGTTCCGCTATTGGTTATTGACCAAAAGTGAGTCTCGGTCATGTCTACATAGTTCTCGAACCCGTAGGGTCCGCACGCTTAACGTTCGGTGACGATCGGTATTATGAGTTTATGTGTTTTGATAAACCGAAGGTTGTTTGGAGTCCCGGATGTGATCACAGGCATGACAAGGAGTCTCGAAATGGTCGAGACATAAAGATTGATATATTGGAAGCCTATATATGTTTGGATATCGGAATGATTCCGAGTGGTTCGGGCATTTTTTCGGAGTACCGGGAGGTTACCGGAACTCCCCGAGAGAAGTTATGGGCCTTATGGGCCATAAGAAGGAAGCACACCAGCCCACAAGGGGCTGGTGCGCCCCCCTTGTGCAGGAGGCCGAATTGGAATAGGTTTGGGGGGGGGGGCTTTCCTTCTCTCTTACTCCTCCTTCCCTTCGTCTCCTACTCCATCTAGGGAAGGGGGAATCCTACTCCCGGTGGGAGTAGGACTCCCCTAGGGCGCGCCATAGAGAGGGCCGGCCCCTCCCTTCCTCCACTCCTTTATATACGGTTAGGGGGGGGGGCACCCCATAGACACACAAGTTGATCATTGATCTCTTAGCCGTGTGCGGTGCCCCCCTCCACCATAATCAACCTCGGTTATATCGTAGCGGTGCTTAGGCAAAGCTCTGTTCTGGTAGCATCATCATCACCGTCATCACACCGTCGTGCTGACGAAGCTCTCCCTCGACACTCTGCTGGATCGTGAGTTCGTGGGACGTCACCGAGCCGAACGTGTGCAGATCGCGGAGGTGTCGTATCTTCGGTGTTAGGATCGGTCGAACGTGAAGACGTACGACTACATCAACCGCGTTGTCATAACCCTTCCGCTTACGGTCTACAAGAGAACGTGGACAACACTCTTCCCTCTCGTTGCTATGCATCACCATGATCTTGCGTGTGCGTAGGATTTTTTTTGAAATTATTGCGTTCCCCAACACTACCCACTGCAGAATTTATTATGGTGGCTACTTGGTACTTGTGGTGGCAGCGCCGCCAACACGTGAAGGGTGAAACGATCCAAACTGCAGACTTAGGGCATCTCCAGCTGTTGGCCCCCCAGGAGGGGCAAAAAATCGCCCCCTGGGGGCGCACCGGCGCTAAACCGCGCACTGGGGGCGTGATGCCCCCAGTCGCGGCCTCCCACGGGTTTTTAAAATGTTCAAATTCGGCGCAAACACAACGCAAACACGTTCGAGTTCGTTCAAATTTAAACATATTTTACAAAAAAAGGAAAAACTACCGCGGGCTACCCCCGCCGTCTCCCTCGCCGCCCGTCTCGCTGCCCGCCCATGCGGTTCTACATGCCGAGGAGGCTGTAGAACCGCGTGTAGACACCGCCGTCGTCGTCGTCATCGTCGCCCCCGCCAACGCCTCCGCCGTCCCTGCTGCATCCCTCCCCCGGTTGGCGCAGCGGGTTGGACGGTTCGGGGGCGTCGTCGTCATCATCGTCGCTGTCGAGGACCACGACGCCGTGCTCGTCCTCGCGCCCACGCTTGCGGGCGGCGATCTCCTCCATGGCCCGGCGCTGCCGGACCATCTCGTCGCGGAGGTAGTCGTCCCGCGCCCACCGCAGGGCGTCCTCGTCGGAGAAGCCACGCCGGGCTACCTCCTCGTACTCCGCGGGGAGGCCGGGCTCCGGCTTGGGCTCGACGAGGACGAAGCGGCCGGTGGGGGAGCTGTTGTCGCCAATGCAGACGCCGCAGCTGCGGGTGCGCGCGCTGACAGGCGTGCCCTGGGGCTCCGGCTTGACGGGGCGGAGGTGGAGGCAGGGGGAGCCGCCGGACGAGGAGGAGGACCCCCCGGTCTCCATGCGCCTCGGGGTCCAGGAGCTTCCCCGGCGGCGTGAGAAGGACGGGGGAGCGGGGTACTCGAGGCGCGGCGTGTTGCCGCCCTCGATGTACTCGAGGACGGCCTCCAACGTGCGCCCGGGCACGCCCCACCACCGGCGCCGGCCAGCGGCATTGAGCCTGCCGGAGGGCACGACGCCGTTGGTGGCCTCGAGCTGCTCGGCGTGACGGCGGCAGAAATAAGGCTCCCAGAGCGGGCTGTCGGGGACGTACCGTGGCCCCTCCCTCGCCGCACGCGGCAGGGACGAGCGGATGCGTGCGATCTCCGCACGCCGCGCCGGTGGGTACCGGGGGCACCGGCACGCCGCCGGCGCTGATCCTCCATGCCCCGGGCACCCGCATGTCCGGCGGGACCGGGTACTCGGCCTCAAAAAGGAGGCGAGCCTCGTCCTCGTGAAGATGGCGGCGGCCGAAGCCGTTCGCCGCCGCGCCGTCGCCTGGGAAGCGCTCGGCCATGGGTGTGATGAACTGGAGACGGCGAGAGAGAGGAGAGGGAGGAACGACGACGGTGAGTGAGTGCGAGTCGCCGAGTACGCTGGGGCGTGTCTTATATAGGCCGAGGCGCCGCCCGTGCGCGAGCCGCCGTGTGTACGCGTGGCGGGCGAGGGAGGACGAGGGATGCGCGTCATCCGGTCTTCACTGCGCCGCCCGTGAGGCATCAATGGCGCAGGCTGACCGGCGCGGCAGCGCGGCAGCTTTGGCATTGATTCGCAGCGGGAAACGAGGCGATGAGGACGACAAAGGGGCGAGAAGAGAGCCGTGTCCCTGACGCGGCGGACCCGCGGCTGTTTCGCGCCAAAACAGTTTGCCCCGGCGCCCCCAGGTGCCTCCCAGCGCGCCGGGTTCGGCCTGGGTCCGCCGGCGCTGTTTTCGGCCCAGGCCGGCGAAAATCGGGCTCCTGGGGGCGCGACTGGGCCGATTTTTCGGCGCCGGCGTAAAAAAAAACACCCGGGGAGGCCTTCCTGGGGCGCGGCTAGAGATGCCCTTAGCTGCTACATCAATTAGAGTTTTAGCTACGAATTTCCTTAGAGCATACATGAACAAGCAGCCGGATCGAAGCCATGATCACATGTGGAAGCGTCCGCTCAGCGAGGTCCGACATGACTAAGATCAATGTCGACGTGGCCTTCCAAGCTGAAACTTTGTCAGGAGCAACATGTGTGATCCCCCGCGACAGTGAAGGGAAGTTTATCGCTGCAGTAACTTGGTACATTCCTCATGTTAGCAGTATTGGCTCAGCGGAGACTGCGGCAATCCATAAGGGCCTATACTTAGCGGGGAAGATCAGATGCAATATGGTCCTAATTGAATCGGACAACAACTTTGTGGTTGAATCAGTACAAAACCCGGATGCTCATGCTGGACTTGATGCGGTTATGGTGACAGAGTGTAAGCAACTAGCTCTGGATTTTGCTAGCGTTGATTACTCACATTGTTTCTGCGAGGCGAATGAGGTGGCACACACATTAGCACAAAAATCCTTTAGTGATAAATCTTCTATTTTCTGGGAATCGTCTATCGCTGACTTTATTTCTCACTCCATTATAAAGGACTTGGCTATTATTTGAGGAATAAAGTCTTATTGGTTCAAAAAAAAAATTTACTCGACACAAGGGTTTTCATCCTTGTCCGCCCTTCTAGTTTCTAACTTTTTGGCTGCAGAAATAAAGTAAGATAGTTAGGGTACGTAGCTGTGAGTAATACTGAGTTCTATAGGCTTCTGGCTAGCATAATGATGTTCCTAACAATAAATTATAGAGGGAAAAAATTGAAATTATATTTAGTTTAGGAATTTGTCTCAGCACAACCACAATTTTCAGGAATATGATTCCACATATATGTTAGTACATTTCTGATGATATGTATTGCATAAAAGTGTGCATTCCACATTTACGGTTGCTAGTATATTATTACTTATTGATTATAACCATCTTTGAAAGAAAACATGTCGTTAGTAATTGGACAGTTTTGTGCTTGTTGCAAAGAAAAGAAACATTACGAAAACTAATTTGCTAGAAGAGATCAGAATCACGAGAGAATTTTGTGATAATTACAATGCATATCATAAGACAAGTTTACATCCACGCACAACTGAAGCATCAGGTAGCGTACTAATCTGATACACCATATACAAAGTGATCCAATTGGTTGGCTTTGTTTAGAAACATGTAGCCAAATAGTTGCCTTTGGTACAAAGCACTCTAATGAAGATGCTCACAACTAATCTGGTACTAATTTGATACGCACAACTAAAGCATCAGGAAGATATTTACAAACATGCTATATTTTTGGTTGCCTTTGTTTAGAAACACACCATACCATCCATAGACGCATACAAAAACCGATTCATGGACTCAGACCCAAGCATGGGTGCCTACCCAATATTGAACCATTCATTCCTGCAGTTATGTGTGAATCCCACAATTCATCCTCTACTTCAGTAGCCAAATAGTTGTAACTCAAAAGTTAATCTAGGAGAAAGGAGTGATAGTACTACCAGGTAATATGTTGCCTCTTTTATGTTAGTATATCACAAAGGAGAAAATACAGGAGAGAAATGGATCATGTATTCCAATTGGTTCAACTTTGGTACGATAGAATGATAATGTATAAACAAGTATAATAGAGAGGCGTAGGTAAGCTATAAGAGATGTCACATCAGATTTGTGCCTAGTTGGAGGGGAGAGGAGAAAGAAGAGAAATGGGCTACAAACTTACAACCGGCTGCAGCCCTAGCAATCTTTATCAGAGAAAAATGTGTGCCGTATATTAATAGTATCACATACTAGTATGAATAACTATTGTATGAGTGGACTATTAGGTTAATGACATGACAACTTCATATAGCCGGCTCTTGGCTACATTATCAACCATGCTCTTGGTCTTTGTTCGAGTTCTTGGCCTCCCCGTTTCCATTATCTTCGATCTGTGATGAGATTTGCCCGATCCCAACCCCCACTGCCGGCCACCGCCACTCCTGCGTCCTCCTGTGACGCCGTGTCTCTGAAATCGGTGACGATGACCATGCCATCAATCCAACGAACACCTCTCCTCCCCATCCTTCCCCCATCCGCGACGTTCGGCCGCCGTGCCTCTGTCGGGCCTGGGGTAGAAACGGAAGGAACGGGGCAGACTAAATCTACATCTACTCGGGCCGGGGAGGAGATCCAGATGCAGCTAGCAATGGCGCCGTCCGCCAGTCTGTGTCCCTCAGCAACTGTGCTGGCGACCTGAACATGGAGATCGATACTCAGGAAGGCCAAGCATACAGGTTTCGTCAGAGGCGTCTGCTTCACTGCCGGCCAGGACGAGGGCCACACCGCGGAGGCGCTCTCGTGGCACTACCAGGTGAGACGACATCCACGGTTTCGATTCAAGTTCCGTGTATGCTGAAGTAAAAGTCTCTAGTGAGATAAGTATTAGGTTGCAATCTACCATAATTTGTTTTCAAAAAGGATTAGTGTGGAGCGAGGTTGCGTTGGTAGTTCATGTATACAGTTGCCTCTTCCATCCATGCTATTTGCTGTTCCCATTTGGCCTGGAGGCTTGAGATTTGTGTGTCTGTGAGCGCGTGCACACATACATACAAAGCATAAGCACAACTTGCTGTATTCCGCCAATTGGTTCAGCTTGCTGTATTCCAATGGATCGTGTATACAAAGCATAAGTACGTGACAATGATAACGTACCATGTTCATCAGGTATTCCAATTGGTTCGACTTTCATAGGCCCACTAGTGTTCGGTTCAGCAGAAGACATGTTGATTTGCACCGTAAACATTCCTTCAGTTCCAGTGCCAACAATAATTCCATTCCCATGACCATTGTCACGAGAAGCAAAAATCAGAGTGGGCAGGGCACTTGCCGGATGAAGTCATGGGTTGTGATGGAATATGAGTGCTGAGGAGAAGCTATGATGGAACCAATATGATAGGAATGGCAACGAAAATTAAACGAGTGTGGAGTGCCCTGAGCAGTAAAGTTTGCAAAGGAGAAGGAGAACCCCTCGCACCCCTCGCGTCGCCTCCCCCCGGGCGACGCCAGGGGCCCCAACCCTAGCGCCGCCTGCACCTCTCCCTCCACCCCCTCCTGCCGCCGCTGCCGCCGGCGTGGGCTGCGGTGACCGGCGGGCCCGGTGCCAAAGGTCCTGGGCGGGGGGAGGCGGCGGATCCCATCTGAGGCGGCGGGGGCGGCCCTTCTCATGAGATCCAACGGCGGCGGCTAAGACAGAGTATCCGGGCTGTGGCGGGGGGGGGGGGGAGGGGGGGGCCCGAGCACCATCGCCGGCGGAGCGGCGGCCCTGCATGGACGGCGGCGGTGGCAGTGCCCCATCCGGCGAGGTGGGCTGTCCTGCTCGTGATGGTGACGACGGCTACTGCGGATCCGTCGCGGGGAGGCCTTTCGCCGACCGGCGGCGCGTGGAGGGACCGGTGAGGAGATGCCGGATCTCCGCCGGAGTACCGACGGCAACATACGTCTTCGTGGCGAGGTTTCGTTCGGTTCCAGCCAGCCACGAGGTCGGGAAGACGTGGCTTCCGATGAAAATTGCGCCAGACTGTGGTCTTGGCGGGCGATGGAGGCGTCTCAGACGTCGTTTCCTTCTGGAGGCATCGTCGTTGCAGGTCTCATCAACCTGATCGGGAAGTTCCGGGGGAAACCCTAGATCTGGGTCTACCGGATCGGACGATGACGGTGCTATCGGTATCGTTCTCCCTCATGGGGGCACCGTTTTGGAGCGAGTGCTAGTTGGAGGGGACAAGAGGAGGAGCGGTGTTTCATCTGCTTCATTGATGACGGCGGATCTCGGCGGCGTGGCGCAGTGGAGACTCGGCGCCTGATGAGCGGAGATGGACTCGCACAGGAGGGTGACGCTGCCTGGCGTCATGGTGGCGTCGGCGGCAGTTGGACCGGCCAAGGTTGATGCAGCAGTACAACTCTGAAGATGAATTCGTGGCAGGTGGCTGCGGCAGCCTCATACCCGGCAAGGGTCCTGGTTGAGAAGCACGCCGGACTGGTTGGTGCCCATACCCGGCAGGCGTCCTGGGTGGGACCTCAAGTCTTTAGATGTTTAGGTTTGGCTGCATGGTTTGTTTGGTATTAGGCCCACACTTTCAGCGCCCCTACATCAACTGGATAGGGATAGCGACGGTTGTTGCTTAGTTTGGTGGCTTTAGTCTTATTGTTGTATGACTCTGTACGGTCTTGTGTCAATAATTAATTAAGTGGCCGTATGCATCGTCTAGATGCAGAGGCCGGGGTCGTCCTCCTTTTCTAAAAAAAAGTAAAGTTTGCAAAGATGGAGCTAGCTCGTAGGACAAAGTAGAATTGTGTGTGCCCAATCTGAATGACATCCTGGGACTTCAGTTTAATGATGTAATTGAAGTCTTTGCCTTGAAGCTTTGAAAATCCTACATCCAATAGATCACCACGAGCAGATCCCATACCAGCATTCAAGCCTGACATCTCTAGTATTCCTTCTAGTAGAAAAATTCAGAGTGTCACTGCTTTTCAGTTTCTTCTATAAAGTAAACCAAGGAGAACTAAAAAACAATGCACTCAAGCAAGAACAATAGAGGTTTGATGTAACAGGATAGAATGCGAAACACATTTATTGCAATATAAAGAGAATGGTTCGTAACTTCGACCTGTTGGCCTTGTTGATATAAGGTAGAAATCTCTACCTTGGTCATAGTTTCTTTCTGACAACACTGATATCAGAAAAGAAGCTATTGCTCCTGAGAGGCTAAAGCCTTTTATTCCTCTAGTATTGCACAAAACAAGTGCTAACAGAAGCACTCATCCAATTTGCGAATTAGTAATATAGCAAAGAAAATATACCAACAACGAGGTTATAGCCAGTGTACTGCTAAGGTAGAGCGCTAGCTAAGATATCTAACTAATTAATAGGAAAATAGCATACAAACAATGAGGTCACGAGGTACCATGCAACTTGTAGCATGTTGAAGGGGTCCTACTACACAAGCAAGTCTTGAATTTACTAATTAGTTTACGGTGAATTGATATTCGATAATAGCAAGTGGAAGGTTGTAAACTTTTGTCAAAAACATTCGAAAAGGTTGCGAGCTATGTCAGATCAGCGAGTTAAATCTTACAAATTAGTGCACACTACCATAAAAGAGAAATCAAATAATCAACACATTCCAGAAGGTTGACAATGATGAACGGTGGAACCGTGCAAGTGAGTTTGGAGTGGGTTGTCCACAATTCTATGTGCATGCGGCAATAAGGCTAAGGGTTTAGAGCATTTTAAAATAATTGCAAGCTCTAGGTTTATTGACGGATATTTTGCTCTAAAAAAGGCTATTGAAGGGTCATGTGATTCTCAAGAACATCACATATTCATTTTACCACCATAGTCACCTTGACAAACATAGTTCTTAGTGAATCCAAATTTGGATGCAAACTAACACAAATGTAACAAGACACTCTTTTAGTCTTTCCATGGTATACCATTTTAAGTTTGCCTTGTTGATATGAACAGATCACACATTCATATGGAAACATTGTTATTTTTTATTCAACGATGCTAATTAAGGAATCACCCTATAAATCAAAAGCATGTTTTTTAATTTAAAATACAAGTATACTAATTGAAACCTAAAATTTAATACTAAATATACAGCCCAACAACTATGCTTTGCTGTACTAGCTAGTGTTAATCAAGGCGGTTAGAGTTAAATTTTAGAATTCCAGAAACTGAACAAAAATGAATAATCTTGCATAACAAACCTCTGCATGAAGTTGTCCCACAGGCATCCATTGTCTACCACTAGCATTACAGTGGTTTGATACCATGGTTGCAAGTTGCAACACATGAGATAAGATCGTTCTCTTCTTTTAGAAGGAGTCACAGATTGCCTTCATCCTTATCCGCCATTCTAGTTTATTATTTTTTGGGTGCAGAAATAAAGTAAGCTAGTTAGGGTACGTAGCTGTGAGTACTACTGAGTTCTAGTCTTCATACAGGCATAATGTTGTTTCTGACAACCAATGATAGAGGAAAACCATTAACATTGTATTTAGTTTAGGAACTTATCTCAGTACAGCCACAATTTCTAGCAATACTATTCCACATATGTTAGTATACTTCTTTTTTTGTGGGAATGTTGGTATATACTTCTGATGCAATATTTATTAATTGCAAAAAGTGCGAATTCCACATTTACGATTGAGGGTATATTATAAGTTCATGATTGGAACTATCTGTACTTAAATAGCCAAATAGTTGCAACTCGCGCAAATCAGTTTAGGAGAAAGGAGTGATAGTGTTAGTACCAGGTAATATGTTGTCGATTTTATGTTAGTTTATCACAAAGGAATAAATACATGAGAGAAATGGATCTAGCATAAGTATGTGACAATGATGACGTACCATGTTCAACCTTGATAGGCCCACTATGGGCAGGGCGCTTGCCGGATGAAGACATGATTTGTGATGAAATGTGACTGTGCTGAGGAGAAGCTGTGGCAAAACCAATATTTTTTTAGAACGAAGACGCCGGAGACGTCCGGCTTTAAATTAATAAAGCCCACATAAGGCAGGATCCAACAGGTTCAACACAGAACAACAAAGATAAAACGGCCGTAGCCAAGGTACGATACATGCTACCGGTCGAAGCCTGCAAGTGGAAGATAAGCTACATAAAGCAATAGGCCGGTCGAAAAGGCCAGAACCTACGGCAGGCTAGTGGCGGGCATCAATCTGGATCATCCGAATCCGCTCCATAGCCTCCGTCATCCGATCCGCATCACGCCGTTTCCCCAACGGCGTCCATGTCTGAAGAAATAAGTGGCATTTGAAAATAATGTCAGCCGGGTGAGAAGGAAATTTGTACTCTATAGTCATCTTATTGCGAGTGGTCCAAATGGACCACAGCAAAGCTCCCACGCAGCGCCATAAGACACGTCCGAAGCCACCCCTATGAGCGACTAGCAGAGCGCGCAGGTCCAAGGCTGAGCGGGGATTCCAGTTCTGACCGAAAGCCTCCCTAACCGCGCTCCAAGCAAAGCGAGCGAGGTGACAGTTGAAAAATATGTGGTTGGCATCTTCATGATGACCACATAGCACGCAAGAGCCGTCGGAGGGCCCATTCCTATGAGCGATATTATTGGAGGAGGGAAGGCGATCGCGAAACATCCGCCACAGGAAGATTTTGATCTTTAAGGGAATGGAAGCTTTCCATAGCCCCCTAGCTATGTCCAGGGTCGGCCCCTCGGTCAGTTTGTTGTACAAGGATTGGACGGAAAACTTCCCCGAGCGCGAGAGAGCCCAGGAAACCAAGTCGGCCTCAGGACGAAGGTTCACTCCCGCCAAATCAGCTATGAGCCCGTCCCAACAGGATCGTTCGATATCGAGTAGGGGTCTTTTGAAGGAGACCGCAAGCGGGCTGGTGTGCAGTGCATCTGCCACTAGGATATCAACGTTAGTAGCAAGCCGATAGGCTAAGGAATGGCTTTTCCACAAGGGTTCCGAGCCAAACCAGTGGTCCAACCAAAACCGTGTTGAGGACCCATTGTTGACACAAAACTTGGCTCCTAAAGTGAATGCCGGCATAACTTTCTGGATCCCATTCCAAAAAGTTGATCCCTTAGCTTTGGAAGTTAGAAAATTCCCATCTGGGAAGTATTTGGCGCGAAGGATATCCGCCCAGAGCCCTTGCTCGTTTTGGGAGAGTTTCCAAATCCACTTGGTTAAGAGAGCGACATTCATTAGCTTCGAATTAAGAATCCCAAGTCCTTCAAATTTCTTAGGGCGACAGAGCGCGGCCCATTGGATTAGATGGTACTTCTTTTTGATCCCCGTTCCTTCCCAAAAGAACTTGGATCGGAGCGTATCAAGCCTGGCATGAACCCCATCAGCCAGCAAGAACATGCCCATCGTGAACAGAGGAAGGGAAGACATGCTAGAGTTAGTTAGAATTAGTCGGGCCGCCAAGGAGAGGAAACGACCGCGCCAGGGGCTAACCCTATTTGCCACCTTGCCATACAAGGGCTCCCATTCCAGAATGGAGATGTGTTTATCCGAAATAGGCAGGCCCAAATACTTAATTGGAAAGCTCCCTAGCTTACAATTAAGTAGATTGGCTACTCGAGAAGCGAGCAGAGGATCCATCCCAATGGCTATTACCTCGCTCTTAAGGAAATTGATCTTAAGACCCGAGATGATTTCGAAAGCGAGGAGGATAAGTTTGACCGAGGCTACGCTATGATCGTCAGGCTCAAAGAGCAGCAAGGTGTCGTCCGCATATTGGAGGTGGGTGAGTCCACCCGGAATAAGGTGAGAAACCACCCCGCTGATGTGTCCGGTGTCCTTAGCCTTATGGATCATGGCTGATAGGGCGTCCGCAACAAAGTTAAAAATCAGGGGCGAGGAGGGATCCCCTTGCCTGAGACCTCGTTTGTTGTGGAAGAAGTTCCCAACCTCTCCGTTGATTGACACCGCGGTCTGGCCACCCGAGACCAGATGCATGATGCGGTGAACAAAGCCTGACTCGAATCCCTTCCGAGTCAACACCTCGCGGATGAACTCCCAGTTCATGCGATCATATGCTTTCTCAGAGTTGAGCTTTAGGAGCACGTCATGATGCCCGGTGCGTTTAAACTCGTGGATAGTCTCCTGCAACACTATCGGCCCTTCAAGAATGTTGCGACCTTTGAGAAAGCCAGACTGACTACGGTTTATAACGCGTTGCGCGACCGGAGCAAGTCTGGTCGCATACGCCTTTGAGCAAATCTTGAAAGGTACGTTAATGAGAGTGATAGGACGGTACTGCTTGATAGTATCGACCCCTTTGACTTTGGGAATAAGGCTAATCACGCCATAGTTAAGGCGCGGGACATCTACCGTACCTAGCGCAAAACCATTGATAATCCCATAGAATAGGTCTTTAAACATCGGCTAGAAGCGTCGGAAAAACGCGACCGGCCAGCCGTCCGGGCCAGGCGCCGTGCCAATCTTCATTGCACCCACGGCTTCGTCGATCTCCTCCGTGGAGAAAGTCAAAGCCAAGAGGTCATTTTCAGCTTGAGACACGCGGCCCTCTTCCCCCCAGAAGTCTGCCCGAAGCTGGAGGTGCTTTTCCTCATCTGTACCCAACAGATTGAGAAAGAAGTCATAGATATGTGCCACGATGTCAGCCTGACTAACCAAAAGCCCTTGATCAGATTGAAGTCTCAAAATCGAGCACTTCCGTTTACGACCGTTGGCAAAGGCGTGGAAATATCCCGTATTCGCATCGCCCTTGGTAACCCACTTGACGCCGCCCCGACGGCGCCAATATTCCTCCTCCCTGAGAATGGCGAGCACCTGGTTCTCAAGAGCGTAAAGGTGGGCCCATTCGGCTTCCAGGAAGGGTTTGGAATCAGCTTGTACGTCTAGGGCTTTGATTTCAGCAACAATAGCTTCCCTAACGCGCTTCGCTTCGCTCCCATGGTTTGCACCCCACCCACGGAGGAAACCCCGAAGGGTCCCAGCCGCCGCGATCCAAGTGTCCAAGGGACCCCTGGAGCAGTCGACCGCAGCTCTGGCACGCTCCCAGCGCGCCATGAGCAAGGGCCCGAAGCCCTCTATCTCAAACCACCCAGATTCAAAGAAAAAGCGGGGGCTGCGCTTGATCCGATCCTCCCCCGAGGCTAGGATCAGTGGCACATGATTCGACCCAATACGCGTTTCCGCCACCAGCGTACACATAGGGAATAACACTTCCCAGTTAGAGGTCACAAACACCCGGTCGAGGACACTGCGCACCGGCGACAGTTTCTTGTTGGTCCACGTGAATCTAGCGCCAGTCCTAGCGATCTCCCGCAGGGCCCATGATGCAATCGTATTATTGAACAAGTTCACTCTAGGCCAGTCAATGTTAGGATTATTCTTATCCGCTGCCGAACGGATAAGGTTAAAATCACCCCCAAGGACAATGGGTACATTGGTGCCTTGCTTAGCCCCAACCAAGCTTTGAATTTCTCCCAAGAAATCAGCCGCCCTAGAGTGGTCAGCCGGGCCGTAAACGCAAACAATTGCCCATGAAGCAAGCGAGATCCTGTGTTTAATCGTGACTGAAATGAAAAACGCGCCCACATCCCAGCTTACAACATCGCATACATCACTGTTACATCCCAATAGGAGACCACCAGAATGGCCTACAGACGGCACCCAGCCCCAAACAAAACGATGAAGAGGATCGTAGGCAGCCAAATCTCTTTACGTGAAATCAGCTTTAATCGTCTCCTGAAGCGCAACCACGTCAATGCGCTCCCTAGCAATATATTCTTTAAGTTGGGTACGACGACCAGCGTGGCCGCAACCCCGAATGTTCCAAAAAAGGTAGCGCATCTAAATAATACGGTTGTGAAGGCACACCCCCCTGGATGTCACCGGTTTTGCCACTCGTTTCTTAGCCGGGGCACGGCTTGTCGAGGGGATAGCCTCCACCTCCCTGTTGGGGAACGTAGTAATTTCAAAAAATTTCCTACGCACACGCAAGATCATGGTGATGCATAGAAACGAGAGGGGAGAGTATGATCTACGTACCCTTGTAGATCGCAACGGAAGCGTTGACACAACGTAGAGGAAGTAGTCGTACGTCTTCTTCCCGATCCGACCGATCCAAGCACCGTTACTCCGGCACCTCCGAGTTCTTAGCACACGTACAGCTCGATGACGCTCCCCAGGCTCCGATCCAGCAAAGCTTCGGGGATGAGTTCCGTCAGCACAACGGCGTGATGACGATGATGATGTTCTACCGACGCAGGGCTTCGCCTAAGCACTACAACGATATGATCGAGGTGGAATAAGGTGGCAGGGGGCACCGCACACGGCTAAGGAACGATCACGAGGATCAACTTGTGTTTCTTGATCTGTCTTTGGTGCTAGCCCTGCCCCTCTATTTATATCTTGAGCCCTGGGGTCGAAACTTGGAGTTAAAGCCTTCACAAAGTCGGTTTCACCCGATAGGCAAGAGTCCTTCTCGGACTCCAGGGCCAGACGCCAGGGATCCCGGCGTCTGGACCCAGACGCCAGGGACCCTGGCGTATGGCCCCTAGACTCCGCAAAACTTCCTTTTGCGCTTTCCAAAAACCTTGTGGGCTTTCCCCTTTGGCCGTTCTCGTACCCAAACATTTCGGGAAACATCCGGAACCCCTTCCGGTGATTTCCGGACAACTTCCGGTGACCAAACACTATTATCATATATATCAAACTTTATCTCCGGACCATTCCGGAGTTCCTCGTCATGTCCGTGATCTCATCTCGGACTCCAAACAACATTCGGTACATCAAAATGCATAAAGCTCATAACAACTGTCATCGTAACTTTAAGCGTGCGGACCCTACGGTTCGAGAACAATGTAGACATGACCGAGACACGTCTCCGGTCAATAACCAATAGCGGGACCTGGATGCCCATATTGGCTCCTACATATTCTATGAAGATCTTTATCGGTCAGACCGCATAACAACATACGTTGTTCCCTTTGTCATCGGTATGTTACTTGCCCGAGATTCGATCGTTGGTATCCAATACCTAGTTCAATCTCGTTACCGGCAAGTCTCTTTACTCGTTCCGTAATACATCATCTCACAACTAACATGTTAGTTGTAATGCTTGCAAGGCTTATGTGATGTGCATTACCGAGAGGGCCCAGAGATACCTCTCCGACAATCGGAGTGACAAATCCTAATCTCGAAATACGCCAACCCAACATCTCCCTTTGGAGACACCTGTAATGCTCCTTTATAATCACTCAGTTACGTTGTGACGTTTGGTAGCACCCAAAGTGTTCCTCCGGCAAACGGGAGTTGCATAATCTCATAGTCATAGGAACATGTATAAGTCATGAAGAAAGCAAATAGCAACATACTAAACGATCGGGTGCTAAGCTAATGGAATGGGTCATGTCAATCAGATCATTCAACTAATGATGTGACCTCGTTAATCAAATAACAACTCTTTGTTATGGTTAGGAAACATAACCATCTTTGATTAATGAGCTAGTCAAGTAGAGGCATACTAGTGACACTCTGTTTGTCTATGTATTCACACATGTATTATGTTTCCGGTTAATACAATTCTAGCATGAATAATAAACATTTATCATGATATAAGGAAATAAATAATAACTTTATTATTGCCTCTAGGGCATATTTCCTTCAGTCTCCCACTTGCACTAGAGTCAATAATCTAGATCACATCACCATGTGATTAACATCGATAGTTCACATCATCATGTGATTAACACCCATAGTTCACATCGTCATGTGACCAACACCCAAAGGGTTTACTAGAGTCAATAATCTAGTTCACATCGCTATGTGATTAATACCCAAAGAGTACTAAGGTGTGATCATGTTTTGCTTGTGAGGGAAGTTTAGTCAACGGGTCTGCCACATTCAGATCCGTAAGTATTTTGCAAATTTCTATGTCAACAATGCTCTGCATGGAGCTACTCTAGATAATTGCTCCCACTTTCAATATGTATCTAGATTGAGACTTAGAGTCATCTAGATCAGTGTCAAAACTTGCATCGACGTAACCCTTTACGACAAACCTTTTTGTCACCTAGAGGCAATAATAAAGTTATTATTTATTTCCTTATATCATGATAAATGTTTATTATTCATGCTAGAATTGTATTAACCAGAAACATAATACATGTGTGAATACATAGACAAACAGAGTGTCACTAGTATGCCTCTACTTGACTAGCTCGTTAATCGAAGATGGTTATGTTTCCTAACCATAAACAAAAGAGTTGTTATTTGATTAACGGGATCACATCATTAGGAGAATGATGTGATTGACATGACCCATTCCATTAGCTTAGCACCCGATCGTTTAGTATGTTGCTATTGCTTTCTTCATGACTTATACATGTTCTTATGACTATGAGATTATGCAACTCCCGTTTGCCGGAGGAACACTTTGTGTGCTACCAAACGTCACAACATAACTGGGTGATTATAAAGGTGCTCTACAGGTGTCTCCAAAGGTACATGTTGGGTTGGCGTATTTCGAGATTAGGATTTGTCACTCCGATTGTCGGAGAGGTATCTCTGGGCCCTCTCGGTAATGCACATCACATAAGCCTTGCAAGCATTGCAACTAATGAGTTAATTGTCAGATGATGTATTACGGAACGAGTAAAGAGACTTGCCGGTAACGAGATTGAACTAGGTATTGGATACCGACGATCGAATCTCGGGCAAGTAACATACCGATGACAAAGGGAACAACGTATGTTGTTATGCGGTCTGACCGATAAAGATCTTCGTAGAATATGTAGGAGCCAATATGGGCATCCAGGTCCCGCTATTGGTTATTGACCGGAGACATGTCTCGGTCATGTCTACATTGTTCTCGAACCCGTAGGGTCCGCACGCTTAAGGTTACGATGACAGTCATATTATGAGTTTATGCATTTTGATGTACCGAAGGTTGTTCGGAGTCCCGGATGTGATCACGGACATGACGAGGAGTCTCGAAATGGTCGAGACGTAAAAATTGATATATTGGAAGCCTATGTTTGGACATCGGAAGTGTTCCGGGTGAAATCGGGATTTTACCGGAGTACCGGGAGGGTTACCGGAACCCCCCGGGAGCCATATGGGCCTTCATGGGCCTTAGTGGAAAGGAGAAAGGGGCATCCCAAGGTGGCCGCGCCACTTCCCCCTCCCCTAGTCCTATTAGGACTAGGAGAAGGTGGCCGGCCCCCCTCTCTCCCTTCCCCTCCGAGGAATCCTAGTTGGACTAGGATTGGGGGCAGGAATCCTACTCCCAGAGGGAGTAGGACTCTCCTGCGCCTCTCCTCCTTGGCCGGCCAGCCCTCCCCCTTGGCTCCTTTATATACGGAGGCAGGGGGTACCTCTAGACACACAAGTTGATCCACGTGATCTATTCCTTAGCCGTGTGCGGTGCCCCCTGCCACCATATACCTCGATAATACTGTAGCGGAGTTTAGGCAAAGCCCTGCTGCTGTAGTTCATCAAGATCGTCACCACGCCGTCGTGCTGACGGAACTCTTCCCCGACACTTTGCTGGATCGGAGTCCGGGGATCGTCATCGAGCTGAACGTGTGCTCGAACTCAGAGGTGCCGTAGTTTCGGTGCTTGATCGGTTGGATCGTGAAGACGTACGACTACTTCCTCTACGTCGTGTCATCGCTTCCGCAGTCGGTCTACGTTGGGTACGTAGACAACACTCTCCCCCTCGTTGCTATGCATCACATGATCTTGCGTGTGCGTAGTAATTTTTTTTTGAAATTACTACGTTCCCCAACAGTGGCATCCGAGCCTAGGTTATTTATTTTGATGTTATATGCACGAGTAGAACACAAGTGAGTTGTGGACGATACAAGTCATACTGCCTACCAGCATGTCATACTTTGGTTCGGCGGTATTGTTGGATGAGACGACCCGGACCAACATTACGCGTACGCTTACGCGAGACTTGTTCTCCCGACGTGCTTTGCACACAGGTGGCTTGCGGGCGACTGTCTCTCCAACTTTAGTTGAACCAAGTATGGCTACGCCCGGTCCTTGTGAAGGTTAAAACGGAGTCTATTTGACAAACTATCGTTGTGGTTTTGATGCGTAGGTGAGATTGGTTCTTACTTAAGCCCGTAGCAGCCACGTAAAACATGCAACAACAAAGTAGAGGACGTCTAACTTGTTTTTGCAGGGCATGTTGTGATGTGATATGGTCAAGGCATGATGCTGAATTTTATTGTATGAGATGATCATGTTTTGTAACCAAGTTATCGACAACTGGCAGGAGCCATATGGTTGTCGCTTTATTGTATGCAATGCAATCGCGATGTAATGCTTTACTTTATTACTAAACGGTAGTGATAGTCATGGAAGCATAAGATTGGCGAGACGACAACGATGCTACGATGGAGATCAAGGTGTCGCGCCGGTGATGATGGTGATCATGACGGTGCTTCGGAGATGGAGATCACAAGCACAAGATGATGATGGCCATATCATATCACTTATATTGATTGCATGTGATGTTTATGTTTTTATGCATCTTATCTTGCTTTGATTGACAGTAGCATTATAAGATGATCTCTCACTAAATTATCAAGAAGTGTTCTCCCTGAGTATGCACCGTTGCGAAAGTTCTTCGTGCTGAAACACCACGTGATGATCGGGTGTGATAGGCTCTACGTTCAAATACAACGGGTGCAAAACAGTTGCACACGCGGAATACTCAGGTTATACTTGACGAGCCAAGCATATACAGATATGGCCTCGGAACACGGAGACTGAAAGGTCGAGCGTGAATCATATAGTAGATATGATCAACATAGTGATGTTCACCAATGAAACTACTCCATCTCACGTGATGATCGGACATGGTTTAGTTGATTTGGATCACGTGATCACTTAGAGGATTAGAGGGATGTCTATCTAAGTGGGAGTTCTTAAGTAATATGATTAATTGAACTTAAATTTATCATGAACTTAGTCCTGGTAGTATTTTGCAAATTATGTTGTAGATCAATAGCTCGCGTTGTTGCTTCCCTGTGTTTATTTTGATATGTTCCTAGAGAAAATTGTGTTGAAAGATGTTAGTAGCAATGATGCGGATTGGATCCGTGATCTGAGGTTTATCCTCATTGCCGCACAGAAAAAATATGTCCTTGATGCACCGCTAGGTGACAGACCTATTGTAGGAGCAGATGCAGATGTTACGAACATTTGGCTAGCTCAATATGATGACTACTTGATAGTTTAGTGCACCATGCTTAATGGCTTAGAATCGGGACTTCAAAGACGTTTTGAACGTCATGGAGCATATGAGATGTTCCAGGAGTTGAAGTTAATATTTCAAGCAAATACCCGAGTTGAGAGATATGAAGTCTCCAACAAGTTCTATAGCCAAAAGATGGAGGAGAATCGCTCAACTAGTGAGCATGTGCTCAGATTGTCTGGGTACTACAATCGCTTGAATCAAGTGGGAGTTAATCTTCCAGATAAGATAGTGATTGACAGAATTCTCTAGTCACCATCACCAAGTTAGTAGAACTTCGTGATGAACTATAATATGCAAGGGATAACGGAAACAACTCCCAAGCTCTTCGTGATGCTGAAATCAACGAAGGTAGAAATCAAGAAAAACATCAAGTGTTGATGGTTGACAAGATCACTAGTTTCAAGAAAAGGGCATAGGGAAGAAGGGGAACTTCAAGAAGAACAGCAAGCAAGTTGCTGCTCAAGTGAAGAAGCCCAAGTCTGGTCCTAAGCCTGAGACAAAGTGCTTCTACTGAAAAGGGACTGGTCACTGGAAGCGGAATTACCCCAAGTGATTAGCGGATAAGAAGGATGGCAAAGTGAGCAAAGGTATATTTGATATACATGTTATTGATGTGTACTTTACTAGTGTTTATAGCAACCCCTCAGTATTTGATACTAGTTCAGTTGCTAAGATTAGTAACTCGAAACGGGAGTTGCAGAATAAACAGAGACTAGTTAAGGGTGAAGTGACGATGTGTGTTGGAAGTGGTTCCAAGATTGATATGATCATCATCACACACTCCCTATAATTTCGGGATTAGTGTTGAACCTAAATAAGTGTTATTTGGTGTTTGCGTTGAGCATGAATATGATTTGATCATGTTTATTGTAATACGGTTATTCATTTAAGTAAGAGAATAAATTGTTGTTCTGTTTACATGAATAAAACCTTATATGGTTACACACCCAATGAAAATAGTTCGTTGGATCTCGATCATAGTGATACACATAATCATAATATTGAAACCAAAAGATGCAAAGTTAATAATGATGGTGCAACTTATTTGTGGCACTGCCGTTTAGGTCATATTGGTGTAAAGCACATGAAGAAACTCCATGCTGATGGGCCTTTTGGAATCACTTGATTATGAATCAGTTGATGCTTGCGAACCATGCCTCATGGGCAAGATGACTAAGACTCCGTTCTCCGGAACAATGGAACGAGCAACAGATTTGTTGGAAATCATACATACTGATGTATGTGGTCCGATGAATATTGAGGCTCGAGGCAGGTATCATTATTTTCTGATCTTCACAGATGATTTGAGCAGATATGAGTATATCTACTTGATGAAACACAAGTCTGAAACATTTGAAAAGTTCAAAGAATTTCAGAGTGAAGTAAAAAATCATCGTAACAAAAATAAAAGTTTCTACGATATGATCGCAGAAGTAAAATATTTGAGTTACGAGTTTGGCCTTCAGTTAAAAACAATGTGAAATAGTTTCACTAATCACGCCACTTGGAACACCACAGCATAATGGTGTGACCGAACGTCATAACTGTACTTTATTAGATATGGTGCGATCTATGATGTCTCTTACCGATCTACCACTATCGTTTTGGGGTTATGCATTAGAGACATCTACATTCACGTTAAATAGGGCACCATCTAAATCCGTTGAGATGACACCTTATGAACTATGGTTTAGCAAGAAACCTAAGCTGTCATTTCTTAAAGTTTGAGGTTGCAATGCTTATGTGAAAAAGTTTCAACTTGATAATCTCAAACCTAAATCGAAGAAGTGCGTCTTCATAGGATACCAAAGGAAACTATTGGATACACCTTCTATCACAGATCCGAAGGAAAGACTTTTGTTGCTAAATTCAGAAACTTTCTAGAGAAGGAGTTTCTCTCGGAAGAAGTGAGTGGGAGGAAAGTAGAACCTGATGAGGTAACTATACCTACTCCCTTATTGAAAAGTAGTTCATCACAGAAATCTGTTCCTGTGACTACTACACCAATTAGTGAGGAAGCTAATGATAATGATCATGTAACTTCAGATCAAGTTACTACCGAACCTCGTAGGTAAACCAGAGTGCGATCCGCACCAGAGTGGTACGGTAATCCTGTTCTGGAGGTCATGTTACTTGACCATGACGAACCTACGAACTATGAGGAAGCGATGATGAGCCCAGATTCCGCAAAATGGCTTGAAGCCATGAAATCTGAGAGAGGATCCATGTATGAGAACAAAGTATGGACTTTGGTTGACTTGCCCGATGATAGGCAAGCCATAGAAAATAAATGGATCTTCAAGAGGAAGACGGACGCTGATAGTAGTGTTACTATCTACAAAGCTAGAATTGTCGCAAAAAGGTTTTTCGACAAGTTCAAGGTGTTGACTACGATGAGAGATTCTCACACATATCTATGCTTAAAGTCTGTCCGAATCATGTTAGCAATTGCCGCATTTTATGAAATCTGGCAAATGGATAACAAAACTGCAATCCTTAATGGATTTCTTAAAGAAGAGTTGTATATGATGCAACCAGAAGGTTTTGTCAATCCTAAAGGTGTTAACAAAAAATGTGCAAGCTCCAGCGATCCATCTATGGACTAGTACAAGCATCTCGGAGTTGGAATATACGCTTTGATGAGTTGATCAAAGCATATAGTTTTATACAGACTTGCGGTGAAGCCTGTATTTACAAGAAAGTGAAGTGGGAGCACTACAGCATTTCTGATAAGTATATGTGAGTGACATATTGTTGATCGGAAATAATGTAGAATTATTCTGTAAAGCATAAAGAAGTGTTTGAAAGGAGTTTTTCAAAGAAAGACCTCGGTGAAGCTGCTTACATATTGAGCATCAAGATCTATAGAGATAGATCAAGACGCTTGATAAGTTTTTTCAATGAGTACATACCTTGACAAGATTTTGAAGTAGTTCAAAATGGAACAGTCAAAGAAAGAGTTCTTGCCTGTGTTACAAGGTGTGAAATTGAGTAAGACTCAAAGCCCGACCACGGCAGAAAATAGAAAGAGAATGAAAGTCATTCCCTATGCCTCAGCCATAGGTTCTATAAAGTATGCCATGCTATGTACTAGATCTATCGTATACCCTACACTGATTTTGGCAAGGGAGTACAATAGTGATCTAGGAGTAGATCACTGGACATCGGTCAAAATTATCCTTAGTGGAATAAGGATATGTTTCTCGATTATGGAGGTGACAAAAGGTTCGTCGTAAAAGGATTACGTCGATACAAGTTTTTGGCACTGATCCGGATGACTCTAAGTCTTCATCTGGATACATATTGAAAGTGGGAGCAATTAGCTAAAGGAGCTCCGTGCAGAGCATTGTAGACATAGAAATTTGCAAAATACATACGGATCTGAATTTTGGCAGACTCGTTGACTAAGCTTCTCTCACAAGCAAAACATGATCACACCTTAGTACTCTTTGGGTGTTAATCACATATAGATGTGAACTAGATTACTGACTCTAGCAAACCTTTTGAGTGTTGGTCACATGACGATGTGAACTATGGGTGTTAATCACATGGTGATGTGACCTATTGATGTTAAACCACATGGCGATGTGATCTAGATTATTGACTCTAGTGCAAGTGGGAGACTGAAGGAAATATGCCCTAGAGGCAATAATAAAGTTATTATTTATTTCCTTATTTCATGATAAATGCTTATTATTCATGCTAGAAACATAATACATGTGTGAATACATAGACAAACAAAGTGTCACTAGTATGCCTCTACTTGACTAGCTCGTTAATCGAAGATGGTTATGTTTCCTAACCATAGACATGTGTTGTCATTTGATTAACGGGATCACATCATTAGGAGAATGATGTGATTAACATGACCCATTCCATTAGCTTAGCACCCGATCGTTTAGTATGTTGCTATTGCTTTATTCATGACTTATACATGTTCCTATGACTATGAGATTATGCAACTCCCGTTTGCCGGAGGAACACTTTGTGTGCTACCAAACGTCACAACGTAACTGGGTGATTATAAAGGAGCTCTGCAGGTGTCTCCAAAGGTACATGTTGGGTTGGCGTATTTCAAGATTAGGATTTGTCACTCCGATTGTCGGAGAGGTATCTCTGGGCCCTCTCGGTAATGCACATCACATAAGCCTTGCAAGCATTGCAACTAATGAGTTAGTTGTGAGATGATGTATTACGAAACGAGTAAAGAGACTTGCCGGTAACGATATTGAACTAGGTATTAAGATACCGACGATCGAATCTCGGGCAAGTAACATACCGATGACAAAGGGAACACCGTATGTTGTTATGCGGTCTGACCGATAAAGATCTTCGTAGAGTATGTGGGAGCCAATATGAGCATCCAGGTTCCACTATTGGTTATTGACCGGAGACATGTCTCGGTCATGTCTACATTGTTCTCGAACCCGTAGGGTCCGCACGCTTAAGGTTTCGATGATAGTTATATTATGAGTTTATGAGTTTTGATGTACCGAAGGAGTTCAGAGTCCCGGATGAGATTGGCGACATGATGAGGAGTCTCGAAATGGTCGATACGTAAAGATCGATATATTGGACGACTATATTCGGACATCGGAAAGGTTCCGAGTGATTCGGATATTTTCGGAGGTACCGGGGAGTTACGGGAATACGAGGAAGAAGCAATGGGACTTAATGGGCCTTAGTGGGAAGGACCAAGAGGTGGCGCGCGCCCCTCCCAAGCCCAGTCCGAATTGGACAAGTGGTTTGGGGCGCGGCCCCTCTCTCCCTTCCTTCCCCTCTTCCCCCCTTTCCCCCCTTCTCCTAGTTGGACTAGGAAAGGAGGAAACCTACTCCAACTAGGAGTAGGAATCCTACTCCCTGGCGCGCCTCTCCTAAGGCCGGCCTCCTCCCCCTTGCTCCTTTATATACGGGGGCAAGGGGGCACCTCTAGACACACAAGTTGATCTCCAAGATCGTTCTCTTAGCCGTGTGCGGTGCCCCCTTCCACCATAGTCCTCCATAATATTGTAGTGGTGCTTAGGAGAAGCCCTGCAATAGTAGAACATCAAGATCGTCACCACGCCGTCGTGCTGACGGAACTCTTCCCCGACACTTTGCTGGATCGGAGTCCGGGGATCGTCATCGAGCTGAACGTGTGCTAAAACTCGGAGGTGTCGTAGTTTCGGTATTTGATCGGTCGGGCCGTGAAGACGTACGACTACATCAACTGCGTTGTGCTAACGCTTCCGCTGTCGGTCTACGAGGGTACGTAGATCACACTCTCCCCTCTCGTTGCTATGCATCACCATGATCTTGCGTGTGCGTAGGAAATTTTTTAAAATTACTACGTTCCCCAACAGGAACCATAAGCCTGGGTTTGATTCCTCATAGAATTTCTTGATTTGCTCTCTCTGCTTGACCATTAGACTGGAGGTGAGCCATCGATGCTAGATCGAGCTGGATGTGCTCATGTTGACAAAATTCTTCCATCTCCCCTTTTGACAGGTTAGTACCATTATCAGTTATAATGTTGTGTGGAAAACCAAATCGGAATATCACCTTTTTGATAATTGAACCGCCGTGGCTGCATCACACTTGCTAACTGGCTCTGCTTCCACCCATTTGGTGAATTTATCAACTGCTACTAACAGGTGGGTCTTTTGTACTTGGATCGCTTGAAGGGTCCAACCATATCAAGCCCCCAAGTCGCAAACGGCCAAGTTATTGGAATCATCCTCAACTCTTGGGCCAGAATGTGGGCACGTCGGGCGAATTTTTGACAACCGTCACATCTCTTGACTAAATCCTCCGCATCAGCATGCGCTGTCAACCAGTAAAAACCATGGTGAAAAGCTTTAGCAACCAAAGACTTTGAACCAGCGTGGTGACCGCAATCCCCTTCTTGGATTTCTCGCAAAATCTCACAACCCTCTTGAGGAGAAACACAAAGCTGAATTGCTCCTGAAACACTATAGTGATGTAACTCCCCGTTGAGTATGGTCATGGATTTGGAACGCCGGGTTATCTGTCGAGCCAACGTTTCATCGTCTGGTAACTCGCCCCGGTTCATGTAAGACAGATATGGGATTGTCCAATCCGGTATGGCATGCAAAGCTGCCACCAATTGAGCCTCCGGATCAGGAATGGCCAAATCTTCTTCGGTTGGCACCTTGACTGACGGATTATGCAATACATCAAGAAAGACATTTGGTGGGACCGGTTTACGCTGGGAACCAAGACGACTTAAAGCGTCCGCCGCTTCATTCTTCCGCCGGTCTATATGGTCCACCTGATAACCCTTAAAGTGACCAGCCACTGTATCTACCTCTCGCCGATATGCAGCCATGAGTGGGTCCTTAGAATCCCAAGCGCCAGACACCTGTTGAGCCACTAGATCTAAATCGCCGAAGCACTTAACCCGGCTTAAATTCATCTCCTTAGCCATCCGAAGACCGTGGAGCAAAGCCTCATATTCAGCTGCATTGTTAGTACAAGGGAACATTAAACGGAGGACATAACAAAACTTGTCACGTCGTGGGGAAGTTAGTATGACTCCAGCCCCCGAGCCCTCCAACTGTCTGGATCCATCAAAATGAATAGTCCAATATGTATTATCTGGTTTCTCTTCAGGTGCCTGTAACTCCGTCCAATCATTGATGAAGTGCACGAGTGCCAGGGACTTGATCGCTGTGCGGGGTATATATTTGAGCCCATGAGGTCCAAGTTCAATAGCCCACTTGGCAATCTGGCTGGTTGCTTCTCTGTTTTGAATGATATCGCCTAGAAGAGCTGAATTGACCACTGTGATGGGATGGCCCTGAAAATAATGTTTAAGCTTCCGGCTTGCCATAAACACTCCAATCTTTCACCTTTGCAATCTCCGCATTGTGCTGATCCCTGGCCGCTGCATCCACCTCCGCGGCCATCAACTTTGCCAAAGCGTCGAACAAACCAGACAGGACTTGTGCTGGAGGCGGCGCTGAGCTTCCTGCCACTGTCGGTGTGGCCGTTGTTGAACCGAAGAGTATTGCTGCGGCGGCCGATGAATGAGGCGATGATTGTGTGCCGGCCATGAAGATAGCGGCCCGGTTTGGCAGATCAGGGGAATACGGAACACTGTTGCCCTCGGATCCTCCATCAATCCGGCCGTCCTGCAACTGGTAAAGCGACTCGGTCTCTCCAGAAGACTCGTCATCAGAATAGACCACGGTCTCTCCATCGGACACCGGCCCGTCCTCGTATCTCGCTCCATGGATGACACCTACGAAAACATGCTTTGCCACGGGCTGAACCGGCGAAGAACCTGCACGCCGAGCCGTTTCAATGATGTCAGATGTCCGGCTCAAGGGCCGGTTCACCGGTCTTACCGATGAAGACGTGAATCCCACCGAAGGGGACCCGGTACCCGTATTCGATTGAATCGGCCTCGGGACCCCATCCTGCATTGTCGATGTAGAGCTTGCTGTGACGACTCTTCGTCATCCGTCCCACATCGTATCCCTTAAGTCCATCAAAGTTGCCCTTCAAGAACTCAAAACCATCATGCGATAGCCCCACGGTGGGCACCAACTGTCGTGGGTTTGTCACGGCAGATGTCCTTGTGAAAGGACTTAGTCGTGGAGCCATCGCTACGGGTTAGCTTAAAGGGGTTAAACCGGACAAGGGGACACGTGGAGTTTTATACTAGTTCGGCCCCTTCAAGGAAGGTAAATCCTACGTCTAGTTGTGATTGGTATTGCTAGGGTTTCGAAGGCTAAGGAGAGAATCCACTTTGTCTAGCTCTCGAGTTGTTATCCGTCCCTAAACCGCTGCCGGGTCGTCCCTTTATATACATAGGTTGAAGCCCGCCAGGCTACAGAGTCCCGAAGCCGGATCATAAATGTGTCCGGTTCGGTCTCTATCCTTCCTATCTTACAATACAAGTTACATGACTAGGTTGGTTTACATTTACAGGCTTTAACCCGCACTTGGGCCTTGGGCCTTCGTAAAGCGCCATCATCCTTGCATCTTCCTGGGCTTCTAATCTTCAAGGAGTTAACCCGGCTACGCAAGGCCGGTTTACATCCAGTAGTAATATCCCCAACAATTAGCCTTCCCCCTTTTATTCTGGCATTCTGCAGTTTAGTCCACAGATACTACCCATTTCATTGATACCAATGCATATGTTGTTGGGGAACGTAGTAATTTCAAAAAAATTCCTATGCACACACAGGATCATGGTGATGCATAGCAACGAGAGGGGAGAGTGTGTCCACGTACCCTCGTAGACCGAAAGCGGAAGCGTTAGCACAACGCGGTTGATGTAGTCGTACGTCTTCACGATCCGACTGATCCAAGTACCGAATGCACAGCACCTCCGAGTTCAGCACACGTTCAGCTCGATGACGTCCCACGAACTCCGATCCAGCAGAGCTTCACGGGAGAGTTCCGTCAGCACGACAGCGTGATGATGGTTATGATGATGCTACCGACGCAGGGCTTCACCTAAGCACCGCTACGAAATGATCGAGGTGGATTATGGTGGAGGGGGGCACCGCACACGGCTGGGAGAGATCAACAGATCAACTTGTGTGTCTAGAGGTGCCCCCTGCCCACATATATAAAGGAGCAAGGGGGGAGGCCGGCTGGCCCCTGTAGGCGTGCCAGGAGGAGGAGTCCTCCTACTAGTAGGAGTAGGACTCCCCTCTTTCCTACTCCTACTAGGAGGGGGAAAGGAAGGGGGAGAGGGAGAAGGAAAGGGGGGCGCAGCCCCCCCTCTCCTAGTCCAATTCGGACCAGAGGGGGAGGGGGGCGCGGCCTGCCCTAGGCCAGCCCTCTCTCTCCACTAAGGCCCATAAGGCCCACTATTTCACCCCGGGGGGGGGGATGGTTCCGGTAACCCTCCGGCACTCTAGTTTTCTCCGAAACCACCCGGAACACTTATGGTGTCCAAATATAGTCATCCAATATATCGATCTTTATGTCTCGACCATTTTGAGACTCCTCGTCATGTCCGTGATCATATCCGGGACTCTGAACTAGCTTCGGTACATCAAAACACAAAAACTCATAATACCGATCGTCACCGAATTTTAAGCGTGCGGACCCTACGGGTTCGAGAACTATGTAGACATGACCGAGACACGTCTCCAGTCAATAACCAATAGCGGAACCTGGATGCTCATATTGACTCCCACATATTCTACGAAGATCTTTATCGGTCTAACCGCATAACAACATACATTGTTCCCTTTGTCATTGGTATGTTACTTACCCGAGATTCGACCGTCGGTATCTCAATACCTAGTTCAATCTCGTTACCGGCAAGTCTCTTTACTCGTTTCATAGTACAACATCTCGCAACTAACTCATTAGTTACAATGCTTGCAAGGCTTATAGTGATGTGCATTACCGAGTGGGCCCAGAGATACCTCTCCGACAAGCGGAGTGGCAAATCCTAATCTTGATCTATACCAACTCAAAAAGTACCATCGGAGACACCTGTAGAGCACCTTTATAATCACCCAGTTATGTTGTGACGTTTGGTAGCACACAAAGTGTTCCTCCGCTAATCGGGAGTTGCATAACCTCATAGTCATAGGAACATGTATGAGTCATGAAGAAAGTAATAGCAGTAAACTAAATGATCAAGTGCTAAGCTAGCGGAATGGGTCAAGTCAATCACATCATTCTCCTAATGATGTGATCCCGTTAATCAAATGACAACTCATGTCTATGGTTAGGAAACTTAACCATCTTTGATTAATGAGCTAGTCAAGTAGAGGCATACTAGTGACACTCTATTTGTCTATGTATTCACACATGTACTAAGTTTCCGGTTACTACAATTCTAGCATGAATAATAAACATTTATCATGATATGAAGAAATAAATAATAACTTTATTATTGCCTCTAGGGCATATTTCCTTCAGTCTCCCACTTGCACTAAAGTCAATAATCTAGATTACACAGTAATGATTCTAACACCCATGGAGCCTTGGTGCTGGTCATGTTTTGCTCATGAGAGAGGCTTAGTCAACGGGTCTGCAAAATTCAGATCCGTATGTATCTTGCAAATCTCTATGTCTCCCACCTAGACTTGATCGCGGATGGAATTGAAGTGTCTCTTGATGTGCTTGGTTCTCTTGTGAAATCTGGATTCCTTTGCCAAGGCAATTGCACCAGTATTGTCACAAAAGATTTTCATTGGACCCGATGCACTAGGTATGACACTTCGATCGGATATGAACTCTTTCATCCAGAATCCTTCATTTGCTGCTTCTGAAGCAGCAATGTACTCCACTTCACACGTAGATCCCACCATGACGATTTGTTTAGAACTGCTCCAACTAACAGCTCCACCGTTCAATATAAACACGTATCCGGTTTGTGATTTAGAATTGTCCAGATCAGTGTCAAAGCTTGCATTAATGTAACTATTTACGATGAGCTCTTTGTCACCTCCATAAATGAGAAACATATCCTTAGTCCTTTTCAGGTATTTCAGGATGTTCTTGACCGCTGTCCAGTGATCCACTCCTGGATTACTTTGGTACCTCCCTGATAAACTAATAGCAAGGCACACATCAGGTCTGGTACACAGCATTGCATACATGATAAAGCCTATGGCTGAAGCGCAGGGAACATCTTTCAGTTTCTCTCTATCTTCGGTAGTGGTCGGGCATTGAGTCTTACTCAACTTCACACCTTGTAACACAGGCAAGAACCCTTTCTTTGCCTGATCCATTTTGAACTTCTTCAAAACTTTGTCAAGGTATGTGCTTTGTGAAATTCCAATTAAGCGTCTTGATCTATCTCTATAGATCTTGATGCCCAATATGTAAGCAGCTTCACTGAGGTCTTTCATTGAAAAACTCTTACTCAAATATCCTTTTATGCTATCCAGAAATTATATATCATTTCCAATCAACATTATGTCATCCACATATAGTATTAGAAATGCTACAGAGCTCCCACTCACATTCTTGTAAATACAAGCTTATCCAAAAGTTTGTATAAAACCATATGCTTTGATCACATTATCAAAACATTTATTCCAACTCCGAGAGGCTTGCACCAGTCCATAAATGGATCGCTAGAGCTTGCATACTTTGTTAGCACCCTTTTGATCAATAAACCTTCAGGTTGCATCATATACAACTCTTCTTCCAGAAATCCATTCAGGAATGCAGCCTTTACATCCATTTGCCAAATTTCATAATCATAAAATGCGGCAATAGCTAACATGATCCGGACGGACTTAAGCATCGCTATGAGTGAGAAGGTCTCATCGTAGTCAACTCCTTGAACTTGTCGAAAACCTTTCGCAACAAGTCGAGCTTTGTAGACAGTAACATTACCATCAGCGTCTGTCTTCTTCTTGAAGATCCATTTATTCTCGATGGCTTGCCGATCATAGGGCAAGTCAACCAAAGTCCACACTTTGTTCTCATACATGGATCCCATCTCAGATTTCATGGCTTCTAGCCATTTTGCGGAATCTAGGCTCATCATCGCTTCCTCATAGTTCGTAGGTTCGGCATGGTCTAGTAACATGACCTCCAGAACAGGATTACCGTACCACTCTAGTGCGGATCTTACTCTGGTTGACCTATGAGCACTACAAAAAAATACACTTCTGTGATGATACATGTTTGTCACAGTAGGTCACATTTTCTGTCATGCATGTACATCCATGACAAATTTATGACAGAATCAAGATAGTCATACATGTGTTGTCGTAGAAGTGTTCCATGACATTACCAAAATTATCATCACGGAAGTGTCCACTTCCATGACGATAAATCGCGCGTCACAGAAGTGCTTTCGTCAAGGGTGACCGACACGTGGCATCCACCGTAACGGAACACCGTTAAGCTATCGGGTCCGGTTTTGGATCCGATAACCCGTTAACAGCCCCGACCAATGGGGATTTTCCACGTGTAAAATCATCATTGGCTGGAGGAAACATGTGTCGGCTCAACGTTGGGACAGATGTCATCCACTCATTGGAACCAAAGCGCCTATGATACGTCGACACATGGCACGGCCCAACAGAGGCCCATTCCTGTGAAAAGGCCGGCCCGTTTGACTTGGTCAAAATGTGGCGGGCCGGCCCACGGCAAGCCTGTGAACAGCCTGTTCGCATATAGCCCATTTACAGCCCGCTAACCAGGGCCCGTTTACGGCCTATCCGAATTAGGCCCAGTAGCGTCATCTGGGCCATCCAATATAATTCCAGCCCGTTTTAACTTCCGGCCCATGTATGGCGCATGACGTCTTTTGGCCCATATGAGGCCCTTATTACTCTCGGCCCGTTAACGGCCCGTGGTAAAACTGACCCATAATTAACAGTGTATCACTTTATACCCATTAACGTCACGTGGTGAAACTGGGTCGTAATGAATAGTGTATCACTTTATACCCATTAACGGCCCATTATTCCGTTGGGCCGTTTCCAGCCCATGTTATCTTTCGGCCTTCTCGGGGCCCATTTATTCTTGGGCTCATTTCCACATTCGTTTACTTGCGGCCCGTTACTGTCATTTTCTGCTTGTGGGCCAAATTCAGCCCGTGGTTACAGTCGGCCCGTTTGTGGCCCGATAATACGTTGGGCCGTTTTCATGTCAAAAAAAACCCGTTGGGCTGTTTTCATAGAGTTATCAAATATGACTTATTAACGACCCATTATTGTCCACGAATAGTACGACCCATGATTGGCGAAATGATGATACGCCCCGTAGAAGGCCCATGGATCCTACGGCCCGTAGAAGGCCCATGGATCCTATGGCCCGTATAGAAGGCCAATGGATCCTACGGCCCGTAGAAGGCCCATGCATCATACGGCCCGCAGGAGGCCCATGGTTACAACAGTCCGTGTGTTGCCATGATTATTCTGGCCTAATTTCCAAAGATAGGTTATTGTGGCCACTAGAAAAACACAGAAAAAGAACTGTAGTGACTACAAGCAAACAACTAAACAAGACAATAAGGAAATAAATAAGCAAGAAATTAGCGCTAGCCAATTACCGCTATTACACATATTACATTCACTGGGCATCAAAGTTCGCCACCAGTGCAAATATAGGGAACAAAGCAGCATATTACATACACTGGCCGTCAAAATTGGCCACCAGTGCAAATAAACGCGGCAGCAAAACAAGAGCATAACTGAAACAACTTCAGAAGAGCTCAAGAAACGTGGTATCCACCATGCTGGCAATAAGCTTAGCAAGCTTATTAGCTTTATCCTGTTTGGCGCTAAAATCCTCCAACGCTTGCTATTGCACCAGAAAGTATGCATCTGAATGCTCGAGGGACTTCCGCAGTCCTTCCGCTTCTTGTCGCAGCACAGCTGATCGATGTCTTTCAGCTTGTAGTTGAGACTCAAGAAACCGAACTGATTCAGACAGTGAGTTTGAATAGCTTGTGCAAGCGGTAGTGGCCAGTAACTCCAACACTAAACCAAGACAGGACTTTGCGGTTGTCTCACTGTCTTCGAGATAGTCTTCCTTAGCTGTTTTATCAGCTTTGTTGGAGACCAACAAGGATGTGTCACTATCCTGAACCTTATCTGCATTACTTCCTCTACCATTGCTTAATAAGGCACTCTTCCCCAATATTCTGTCAGCATTCTAAAAGAAGAACCAAATAGACACATAACAGTTTAGCATGTACTAGTATATGAAACTCATTTCGGTGAACCAGTTCATTAGTAAGGTGGACAGGATTAAACTACCAAGTCTTCTATTGCCAAGTACTAGTACATAATAAAAGCATCAAACAAACATATATCTATGTCCTATGGTCACTGCATTGTCTTGCCAAATCAAAATAGTGACACGGTTCAAATCATATCAGTTCAAGACAAAGCAGCAGTGAAAGAATACAAAGCGTGGAAAACTACACGGCACAACAAGATTTCAGATGGGTACCACGGGTCTACATGTACAACAACACTATTGGCTTTGTTTTGATGCTAGTAATGTGCATGATATGAGAAGTCAATTGTATACACAATTGAAATTGAAATCAACAGAGCTATTGATAAGAGCAAGCCTGTTAAAGGAACATGCGTGAACATACCTGTTGTGCCATTGCAGTTTCGATTGGATCCTTCAATTTAAAAATAAGTTTGTATGAGTAAATACAGTGATACAAGAGCAAAGCAGTATGCATGATAGCAATCATAGTTAAAAAAGGCGCGCCTAAGCGAGCGCTTAAGCGCGCCTAGGCTCTAGGCGTTGGCAAAACGCATTGCGCATAACTATGCTTAATTTGTGCATAACTACGCATAAGCATGCGTTTTTGTCAGTAAAGCGCAAGGCGGTGGCAAAATGCACAATTAACGCCTAGCGCTTTTTTGAACTATGATAGCAATGGAATCTTAAATTATAACAATTGTTCTTCAGGTTTAGGCACTTGTTCTACATGAATAGAGTACAGTAAGATGTAAGAATATAGTACTTAAAATAGAAAATGAGCTCATAGACCTTACCACATTCTTGATTCGGGACCAGTACAGAACAAGGCGTTCCCAGTCATCATCTAGTAAATGTGTCTCAGGAGAATGTAAGGGAATTTTATGAGTTTCTTTGCCGGTGAAGTACGTTTTCTTCAGGTAATTCTGATACTGCCACCAACCATTCTTGAAGATAGCAGAGGTATTAGCACATGTTACTGAAGGAAATATGCCCTAGAGGCAATAATAAAGTTATTATTTATTTCCTTATATCATGATAAATGTTTATTATTCATGCTAGAATTGTATTATCCGGAAACATAATACTTGTGTGAATACATAGACAAACTAAACATCACTAGTGTGCCTCTACTTGACTAGCTCGTTAATCAAAGATGGTTATGTTTCCTAACCATAGACATGTGTTGTCATTTGATTAACGGGATCACATCATTAGGAGAATGATGTGATTGACATGACCAATTCCATTAGCTTAGCACCCGATCATTTAGTATGTTGCTATTGCTTTCTTCATGACTTATGCAACTCCCATTTGCCGGAGGAATACTTTGTGTGCTACCAAACGTCACAACGTAATTGGGTGATTATAAAGGAGCTCTACAGGTGTCTCCAAAGGTACATGTTGGGTTGGCGTATTTTGAGATTAGGATTTGTCACTCCGATTGTCGGAGAGGTATCTCTGGGCCCTCTCGGTAATGCACATCACATAAGCCTTGCAAGCATTGCAACTAATGAGTTAGTTGCGAGATGATGTATTACGAAACGAGTAAAGAGACTTGCCGGTAACGAGATTGAACTAGGTATTGAGATACCGACGATCGAATCTCGGGCAAGTAACATACCGATGACAAAGGGAACAACGTATGTTGTTATGCGGTCTGACCGATAAAGATCTTCGTAGAATATGTGGGAGCCAATATGAGCATCCAGGTTCCGCTATTGGTTATTGACCGGAGACGTGTCTCGGTCATGTCTACATTGTTCTCGAACCCGTAGGGTCCGCACGCTTAAGGTTTCGATGACAGTTATATTATGAGTTTATGAGTTTTGATGTACCGAAGGTTGTTCGGAGTCCCGGATGTGATCACGGACATGACGAGGAGTCTCGAAATGGTCGAGACGTAAAGATGATATATTGGACGACTATATTCGGACATCGGAAAGGTTCCAAGTGATTCGGGTATTTTTCGGAGTACCGGAGAGTTACAGGAATTCGCCGGGGAGTATATGGGCCTTATTGGGCTTTAGGGGAAAGAGAGAGGAGAGGTTGGGCGCCCCCCAAGGCCTAGTCCGAATTGGACTAGGGGGAGGGGCTGCGCCCCCTCCTTCCTTCTCTTCTCTCTTCCCTTGCCTTGACTCCTACTCCTACTACTTGAAGGGGGGAATCCTACTCCCGGTGGGAGTAGGACTCCTCCAGGGTGCGCCATAGGGGCCGGCCCTCTCCCCCCTCCTCCACTCCTTTATATACGTGGCCAGGGGGCACCCCATAGACACAACAATTGATCCTTGAGATCTATTAGCCATGTGCGGTGCCCTCCTCCACCATAATCCTCGATAATATTGTAGCGGTGCTTAAGGCGAAGCCCTGCGACGGTAGAACATCAAGATCGTCACCACGCCGTCGTGCTGACGGAACTCTTCCCCGACACTTTGCTGATCGGAGTCCGGGGATCGTCATCGAGCTGAACGTGTGCTAGAACTGGAGGTGCCGTAGTTTCGGTGCTTGATCGGTCGGGCCATGAAGACATACGACTACATCAACCGCGTTGTCATAACGCTTCCGCTGTCGGTCTACGAGGGTACGTAGACAACACTCTCCCCTCTCGTTGCTATGCATCACCATGATCTTGCGTGTGCGTAGGAAATTTTGAAATTACTACGTTCCCCAACAGTGGCATCCGAGCCTAGGTTTTATGCGTTGATGTTATGCACGAGTAGAACACAAGTGAGTTGTGGGCGATATAAGTCAACTGCTTACCAGGATGTCATACTTTGGTTCGGCGGTATTGTTGGATGAAGCGGCCTGGACCGACATTACGCATACGCTTACGTGAGACTGGTTCTACCGACGTGCTTTGCACATAGGTGGCTGGTGGGTGTCAGTTTCTCCAACTTTAGTTGAATCGAGTGTGGCTACGCCCGGTCCTTGTGAAGGTTAAAACAACACTAACTTGACAAAATAACATTGTGGTTTTGATGCGTAGGTAAGAACGGCTCTTGCTCAGCCCGTAGCAACCACGTAAAAACTTGCAACAACAAAGTAGAGGACGTCTAACTTGTTTTTGAAGGGCATGTTGTGATGTGATATGGTCAAGACGTGATGAGATATAAGTTGTTGTATGAGATGATCATGTTTTTTCGAAGTTATCGGCAACTAGCAGAAGCCTTCTGGTTGTCTCTTTATTGCATAAGATGCAAGCGCTAAATAATTGCTTTACTTTATCGCTATGCGATAGCAATAGTTGCAAGAGCAATAGTTGGAGAGACGACCATGTGACGACACATTGATATAGATCAAGATGATGGAGATCATGGTGTCATGCCGGTGATGATGGAGATCATGACGATGCTTTGGAGATGGAGATCAAAGGCATAAGATGATGATGGCCATATCATGTCACATATTTTGATTGCATGTGATGTTTATCTTTTATACATCTTATTTTGCTTAGTTAAGCTATAAGATCTCTCTCACTAAATTTCAAGGTATAAAGTGTTCTCCCTGAGTATTGCACCGTTGCGAAAGTTCTTCGTGCTGAGACACCACGTGATGATCGGGTGTGATAGGCTCTACGTTCAAATCTAATCGGGTGCAAAACCAGTTTGCACACGCGGAATACTCAGGTTAAACTTGATGAGCCTAGCATATAGCAGATATGGCCTCGGAACACTGGAGACCGAAAGGTCGAGCGTGAATCATATAGTAGATATGATCAACATAGTGATGTTCACCATTGAAAACTACTCCATCTCACGTGATGATCGGACATGGTTTAGTTGATTTGGATCACGTGATCACTTAGATGATTAGAGGGATGTCTATCTAAGTGGGAGTTCTTAAGTAATATGAATAATTGAACTTAAATTTATTATGAACTTAGTCCTGGTAGTATTTTGCAAATTATGTTGTAGATCAATAGCTCGCGTTGTTGCTTTCACATGTTTATTTTGATATGTTCCTAGAGAAAATTGTGTTGAAAGATTTTAGTAGCAATGATGCGGATTGGATCCGTGATCTGAGGTTTATTCTCATTGCTGCACAGAAGAATTATGTCCTTGATGCACCACTAGGTGACAGACCTATTGCAGGAGCAGATGCAGACGTTATGAACGTTTGGCTAGCTCAATATGATGACTATTTGATAGTTTAGTGCACCATGCTTAACAGCTTAGAATCGGGACTTCAAAGACGTTTTGAACGTCATGGACCATATGAGATGTTCCAGGAGTTGAAGTTAATATTTCAAGCAAATACCCGAGTTGAGAGATATGAAGTCTCCAACAAGTTCTATAGCTAAAAGATGGAGGAGAATAGCTCAAGCAGTGAGCATGTGCTCAGATTGTCTGGGTACTACAATCGCTTGAATCAAGTGGGAGTTAATCTTCCAGATAAATAGTGATTGACAGAATTCTCTAGTCACCATCACCAAGTTAGTAGAACTTCGTGATGAACTATAATATGCAAGGGATAACGGAAAATGATTCCCAAGCTCTTCGTGATGCTGAAATCGACGAAGGTAGAAATCAAGAAAAGCATCAAGTGTTGATGGTAAACAAAACCACTAGTTTCAAGTAAAGGGACAAAGGGAAGAAAGGGGAACTTCAAGAAGAACGGCAAGCAAGTTGCTGCTCAAGTGAAAAAACCCAAGTCTGGACCTAAGCCTGAAACTGAGTGCTTCTACTACAAAGGGACTGGTCACTGGAAGCGGAACTACCCCAAGTAATTGGCGGATAAGAAGGATGGCAAAGTGAACATAAGTGTATATTTGATATACATGTTATTGATGTGTACTTTACTAGTGTTTATAGCAACCCCTCAGTATTTGATACTAGTTCAGTTGCTAAGATTAGTAACTCGAAACGGGAGTTGCAGAATGAACAGAGACTAGTTAAGGGTGAAGTGACGATGTGTGTTGGAAGTGGTTCCAAGATTGATATGATCATCATCGCACACTCCCTATACTTTCGGGATTAGTGTTGAACCTAAATAAGTGTTATTTGGTGTTTGCGTTGAGCATGAATATGATTTGATCATGTTTATTGTAATACGGTTATTCATTTAAGTAAGAGAATAAATTGTTGTTCTGTTACATATATGTTACACACCCAATGGAAAATGGTCGATTGGATCTTCATCGTAGTGATACACATATTCATAATATTGAAACCAAAATATGCAAAGTTAATAATGATAGTGCAACTTATTTGTGGCACTGACGTTAGGTCATATTGGTCTAAAGCGCATGAAGAAACTCCATGATGATGGACTTTTGGAATCAAACTTGATTATGAATCAGTTGATGCTTGCGAACCATGCCTCATGGGCAAGATGACTAAGACTCTGTTCTTCGGAACAATGGAGCGAGCAACAGATTTGTTAGAAATCATACATACTGATGTATGTGGTCCGATGAATATTGAGGCTCGCGACAGCTATCATTATTTTCTGATCTTCACAGATGATTTGAGCAGATATGAGTATATCTACTTGATGAAACATAAGTCTGAAACATTTGAAAAGTTCAAAGAATTTCAGAGTGAAGTAAAAAATCATCGTAACAAGAAAATAAAGTTTCTACGATCTGATCATAGAGAAGAGTATTTGAGTTACGAGTTTGGCCTTCAGTTAAAAACAATGTGAAATAGTTTCACTACTCATGCCACCTAGAACACCACAATGTAATGGTGTGTCCGAACATCATAACCGTACTTTATTAGATATGGTGCGATCTATGATGTCTCTTACCGATCTACCACTATCGTTTTGGGGTTATGCATTAGAGACAGCTGCATTCACGTTAAATAGGGCACCATCTAAATCCGTTGAGACGACGCCTTATGAACTATGGTTTGGCAAGAAACCTAAGCTGTCGTTTCTGAAAGTTTGGGGCTGCGATACTTATGTGAAAAAGTTTCAACCTGATAAGCTCAAACCCAAATCGGAGAAGTGCGTCTTCATAGGATACCCAAAGGAAACTATTGGGTACACCTTCTATCACAGATCCAAAGGCAAGACATTCGTTGCTAAAAATGGATCCTTTCCAGAGAAGGAGTTTCTCTTGAAAGAAGTGAGTGGGAGGAAAGTAGAAAAGTTGATAAGGTAATTGTACCTTCTCCTTTATTGGAAAGTAGTTCATCACGGAAATTTGTTCCTATGACTCCTACACCAATTAGTGAGGAAGCTAATGATGATGATCATGAAACTTCAGATCAAGTTACTACCGAATCTCGTAGGTAAACCAGAGTGAGATCCGCACCAGAGTGGTACGGTAATCCTGTTCTGGAAGTCATGTTACTAGACCATGACGAACTTGCGAACTATGAGGAAGCGATGATGAGCCCAGATTCCGCAAAATGGTTTGAGGCCATGAAATCTGAGATATGATCCATGTATGAGAACAAAGTATGGACTTTGATGGATTTGCCCGATGATCGGCAAGCCATAGAAAATAAATGGATCTTCAAGAGGAAGACAGACGCTGATAGTAGTGTTACTATCTACAAAGCTAGAATTGTCGCAAAAAGGTTTTCGACAAGTTCAAGGTGTTGACTACGATGAGAGATTCTCACACGTATCTATGCTTAAAGTCTGTCCGAATCATGTTAGCAATTGCCGCATTTTATGAAATCTGGCAAATGGATAAACAAAACTGAATTCCTTAATGGATTTAATAAAGAAGAGTTGTATACGATGCAACTAGAAGGTTTTGTCAAATCCGAAAGGTGCTAAAAAATGTGCAAGCTCCAGCGATCCATCTATGGACTGGTGCAAGCATCTCGGAGTTGGAATATACGCTTTGATGAGTTGATCAAAGCATATAGTTTTATACAGACTTGCAGTGAAGCCTGTATTTACAAGAAAAGTGAGTGGGAGCACTACAACATTTCTGATAAGTATATGTGATTGACATATTGTTGATCGGAAATAATGTAGAATTATTCTGTAAAGCATAAAGGAGTGTTTGAAAGGAATTTTTCAAAGAAAGACTTCGGTGAAGCTGCTTACATATTGAGCTTCAAGATCTATAGAGATAGATCAAGACGTTTGATAAGTTTTTTCAATGAGTACATACCTTGACAAGATTTTGAAGTAGTTCAAAATGGAGCGGTCAAAGAAAGAGTTCTTGCCTGTATTACAAGGTGTGAAGTTGAGTAAGACTCAAAGCCCGACCACGGCAGAAGATAGAAAGAGAATGAAAGTCATTCCCTATGCCTTGGCCATAAGTTCTATAAAGTATGTCATGCTGTATACCAGATCTATTGTATACCCTGCACTGATTTGGCAAGGGAGTACAATAGTGATCTAGGAGTAGATCACTGGACAGCGGTCAGAATTATCCTTAGTAAAATAAGGATATGTTTCTCGATTATGGACGTGACAAAAGGGTGTTGGGGAACGTAGTAATTTCAAAAAAAATTCCTACGCACACGCAAGATCATGTGATGCATAGCAACGAGGGGGAGAGTGTTTTCTACGTACCCAACGCAGACCGACTGTGGAAGCGATGACACGACGTAGAGGAAGTAGTCGTACGTCTTCACGATCCAACCGATCAAGCACCGAAACTACGGCACCTCCGAGTTCGAGCACATGTTCAGCTCGATGACGATCCCCGGACTCCGATCCAGCAAAGTGTCGGGGAAGAGTTCCGTCAGCACGACGGCGTGGTGACGATCTTGATGAACTACAGCAGCAGGGCTTCCCCTAAACTCCGCTACAGTATTATCGAGGTATATGGTGGCAGGGGGCACCGCACACGGCTAAGGAATAGATCACGTGGATCAACTTGTGTGTCTAGAGGTGCCCCCTGCCTCCGTATATAAAGGAGCCAAGGGGGCGGGCTGGCCGGCCAAGGAGGGGAGGCGCAGGAGAGTCCTACTCCCTCTGGGAGTAGGATTCCTCCCCCCAATCCTAGTCCAACTAGGATTCCTCGGAGGGGAAGGGAGAGAGGGGGGCCGGCCACCTTCTCCTAGTCCTAATAGGACTAGGGGAGGGGGAGTGGCGCAGCCACCTTGGGCTGCCCCGTTCTCCTTTCCACTAAGGCCCATGAAGGCCCATATGGCTCCCGGGGGGTTCCGGTAACCCTCCCGGTACTCCGGTAAAATCCCGATTTCACCCGGAACACTTCCGATGTCCAAACATAGGCTTCCAATATATCAATTTTTATGTCTCGACCATTTCGATACTCCTCGTCATGTCCGTGATCACATCCGGGACTCCGAACAACCTTCGGTACATCAAAATGCATAAACTCATAATATGACTGTCATCGTAACCTTAAGCGTGCGGACCCTACGGGTTCGAGAACAATGTAGACATGACCGAGACATGTCTCCGGTCAATTAGCAATAGCGGGACCTGGATGCCCATATTGGCTCCTACATATTCTACGAAGATCTTTATAAGATCTTTATCGGTCAAACCGCATAACAACATACGTTGTTCCCTTTGTCATCGGTATGTTACTTGCCCGAGATTCGATCGTCGGTATCTCAATACCTAGTTCAATCTTCGTTACCGGCAAGTCTCTTTACTCGTTCGTAATACATCATCTCAAACTAACTCATTAGTTGCAATGCTTGCAAGGCTTATGTGATGTGCATTACCGAGAGGGCCCAGAGATACCTCTCCGACAATCGGAGTGACAAATCCTAATCTTGAAATACGCCAACCCACCATGTACCTTTGGAGACACCTGTAGAGCTCCTTTATAATCACCCAGTTACGTTGTGACGTTTGGTAGCACACAAAGTGTTCCTCCGGCAAACGGGAGTTGCATAATCTCATAGTCATAGGAACATGTATAAGTCATGAAGAAAGCAATAGCAACATACTAAATGATCGGGTGCTAAGCTAATGAAATGGGTCATGTTAATCAGATCATTCAACTAATGATGTGATCCCGTTAATCAAATGACAACTCTTTGTCCATGGTTAGGAAACATAACCATCTTTGATTAACGAGCTAGTCAAGTAGAGGCATACTAGTGACACTCTGTTTGTCTATGTATTCACACATGTATTATGTTTCCGGTTAATACAATTCTAGCATGAATAATAAACATTTATCATGATATAAGGAAATAAATAATAACTTTATTATTGCCTCTAGGGCATATTTCCTTCAGTCTCCCACTTGCACTAGAGTCAATAATCTAGTTCACATCGCCATGTGATTTAACATCAATAGTTCACATCACCATGTGATTAACACCCATAGTTCACATCGTCATGTGACCAACACCCAAAGGGTTTACTAGAGTCAATAATCTAGTTCACATCGCTATATGTGATTAACACCCAAAGAGTACTAAGGTGTGATCATGTTTTGCTTGTGAGAGAAGTTTAGTCAACGGGTCTGCCACATTCAGATCCGTATGTATTTTGCAAATTTCTATGTCAACAATGCTCTGCACGGAGCTACTCTAGCTAATTGCTCCCACTTTCAATATGTATCCAGATTGAGACTTTGAGTCATCTGGATCAGTGTCAAAACTTGCATCGACGTAATCCTTTACGACGAACCTTTTGTCACCTCCATAATCGAGAAACATATCCTTATTCCACTAAGGATAATTTTGACCAATGTCCAGTGATCTACTCCTAGATCACTATTGTACTCCCTTGCCAAACTCAGGGCAGGGTATACAATAGGTCTGGTACACAGCATGGCATACTTTATAGAACCTATGGCTGAGGCATAGGGAATGACTTTCATTCTCTCTCTATCTTCTGCCGTGGTCGGGTTGAGTCTTACTCAATTTCACACCTTGTAACACAGGCAAGAACTCTTTCTTTGACTGTTCCATTTTGAACTACTTCAAAATCTTGTCAAGGTATGTACTCATTGAAAAAACTTATCAAGCGTCTTGATCTATCTCTATAGATCTTGATGCTCAATATGTAAGCAGCTTCACCGAAGTCTTTCTTTGAAAAACTCCTTTCAAACACTCCTTTATGCTTTGCAGAATAATTCTACATTATTTCCGATCAACAATATGTCATTCACATATACTTATCAGAAATGATGTAGTGCTCCCACTTCACTTTCTTGTAAATACAGGCTTCACCGCAAGTCTGTATAAAACTATATGCTTTGATCAACTCATCAAAGCGTATATTCCAACTCCGAGATGCTTGCACCAGTCCATAGATGGATCGCTGGAGCTTGCACATTTTGTTAGCACCTTTAGGATTGACAAAACCTTCTGGTTGCATCATATACAACTCTTCTTTAATAAATCCATTAAGGAATGCAGTTTTGTTATCCATTTGCCAGATTTCATAAAATGCGGCAATTGCTAACATGATTCGGACAGACTTTTAAGCATCGATACGAGTGAGAAAATCTCATCGTAGTCAACACCTTGAACTTGTCGAAAAACCTTTTGCGACAATTCGAGCTTTGTAGATAGTAACACTACTATCAGCGTTTGTCTTCCTCTTGAAGATCCATTTAATTCTATGGCTTGCCGATCATCGGGCAAGTCAATCAAAGTCCATACTTTGTTCTCATACATGGATCCCATCTCAGATTTCATGGCCTCAAGCCATTTTCGGGAATCTGGGCTCATCATCGCTTCCTCATAGTTCGTAGGTTCGTCATGGTCAAGTAACATGACCTCCAGAACAGGATTACCGTACCACTCTGGTGCGGATCTCACTCTGGTTGACCTACGAGGTTCGGTAGTAACTTGATCTGAAGTTTCATGATCATCATTAGGCTTCCTCACTAATTGGTGTAGGTGTCACAGGAACCGGTTTCTGTGATGAACTACTTTCCAATAAGGGAGCAGGTACAAGTTACCTCATCAAGTTCTACTTTCCTCCCACTCACTTCTTTCGAGAGAAACTCCTTCTCTAGAAAGTCGAATCTTAGCAACAAAAGTCTTGCCTTCGGATCTGTGATAGAAGGTGTACCCAATAGTTTCTTTTGGGTATCCTATGAAGACACTTCTCGATTTGGTTTGAGCTTATTAGGCTGAAGCTTTTTCATATAAGCATTGCAACCCAAACTTTAAGAAACGATAGCTTTGGTTTCTTGCCAAACCATAGTTCATACGGTTTGTCTCAACGGATTTAGATGGTGCCCTATTTAACGTGAATGCAGCTGTCTCTAATGCATAACCCCAAAACGATAGTGGTAGATCGGTAAGAGACATCATAGATCGCACCATATCTAATAAAGTACGGTTATGACGTTCGGACACACCATTACACTGTGGTGTTCCAGGTGGCGTGAGTAGTGAAACTATTTCACATTGTTTTAACTGAAGGCCAAACTCGTAACTCAAATATTTTACTTCTGCGATCATATCGTAGAAACTTTTATTTTCTTGTTACGATGATTTCTCCACTTCACTCAAATTCTTTGAACTTTTCAAATGTTTCAGACTTGTGTTTCATCAAGTAGATATACTCATATCTGCTTCAAATCATCTGTGAAGATCAGAAAATAATGATACCTGCCTCGAGCCTCAATATTCATCGGACCATACATCAGTATGTATTATTTCCAACAAAATCTGTTGCTCGTTCCATTGTTCCGGAGAACGAGTCTTAGTCATCGTTTAGTCATCTTGCCCATGAGGCATGGTTCGCAAGCATCAACTGATTCATAATCAAGTGATTCCAAAAGGCCCATCAGCATGGAGTTTCTTCATGTGCTTTACACCAATATGACCTAAACGGCAGTGCCACAAATAAGTTGCACCATCATTATTAACTTTGCATCTTTTGGTTTCAATATTATGATTATGTGTATCACTATGAACGAGATCCAACGAACTATTTTCATTGGGTGTGTAACCATATAAGGTTTTATTCATGTAAACAGAACAACAATTTATTCTCTTACTTAAATGAATAACCGTATTACAATAAACATGATCAAATCATATTCATGCTCAACGCAAACACCAAATAACACTTATTTAGGTTCAACACTAATCCCGAAAGTATAGGGAGTGTGCGATGATGATCATATCAATCTTGGAACCACTTCCAACACACATCGTCACTTCACCCTTAACTAGTCTCTGTTTATTCTGCAACTCCCGTTTCGAGTTACTAATCTTAGCAACTGAACTAGTATCAAATACTGAGGGTTTGCTATAAACACTAGTAAATCACACATCAATAACATGTATATCAAATATACCTTTGCTCACTTTGCCATCCTTCTTATCCGCTAATCACTTGGGGCAGTTCCGCTTCCAGTGACCAGTCCCTTTTCATTAGAAGCACTTTGTCTCAGGCTTAGGACCAGACTTGGGCTTCTTCACTTGAGCAGCAACTTGCTTGCCGTTCTTCTTGAAGTTCCCTTTCTTCCCTTTGTCGTTTTCTTGAAACTAGTGGTCTCGTCAACCATCAACACTTGATGTTTTTCTTGATTTCTACCTTCGTCGATTTTAGCATCACGAAGAGCTTGGGAATTGTATCCGTTATCCCTTGCATATTATAGTTCATCACGAAGTTCCACTAACTTGGCGATGGTGACTAGAGAATTCTGTCAATCACTATCTTATCTGGAAGATTAACTCCCACTTTATTCAAGCGATTGTAGTACTCAGACAATTTGAGCACATGCTCACTAGTTGAGCGATTCTCCTCCATCTTTTAGCTATAGAATTTGTTGGAAACTTCATATCTCTCAACTTGGGTATTTGCTTGAAATATTAACTTCAACTCCTGGAACATCTCATATGGTCCATGACGTTCAAAACGTCTTTGAAGTCCCGATTCTAAGCCGTTAAGCATGGTGCACTAAACTATCAAGTAGTCATCATATTGAGCTAGCCAAACGTTCATAACGTCTGCATCTGCTCCTGCAAGAGGTCTGTCACCTAGCGGTGCATCAAGGACATAATTCTTCTGTGCAGCAATGAGGATAAATCTCAGATCACGGATCCAATCTGCATCATTGCTACTAACATCTTTCAACACAATTTTCTCTAGGAACATATCAAAAATAAAACAGGGGAGCTAAACGCGAGCTATTGATCTACAACATAGATATGCTAATACTACCAGGACTAAGTTCATGATAGATTAAAGTTCAATTAATCATATTACTTAAGAACTCCCACTTAGATAGACATCCCTCTAATCCTCTAAGTGATCACGTGATCCAAATCAACTAAACCATGTCCGATCATCACGTGAGATGGAGTAGTTTCAATGGTGAACATCACTATGTTGATCATATCTACTATATGATTCACGCTCGACCTTTCGGTCTCCGTGTTCCGAGGCCATATCTGTATATGCTTGGCTCGTCAAGTATAACCTGAGTATTCCGCGTGTGCAACTGTTTTGCACCCATTGTATTTGAACGTAGAGCCTATCACACCCGATCATCACGTGGTGTCTTAGCACGAAGAACTTTCGCAACGGTGCATACTCAGGGAGAACACTTCTTGATAATTAGTGAGAGATAATCTTAAAATGCTACCGTCAATCAAAGCAAGATAAGATGTATAAAAGATAAACATCACATGCAATCAATATAAGTGATATGATATGGCCATCATCATCTTGTGCTTGTGATCTCCATCTTCGAAGCACCGTCATGATCACCATCGTCACCGGCACGACACCTTAATCATCATTGTAGCATCGTTGTCGTCTCGCCAATCTTATGTGTAACACCCCGGATATGACTTACCCAATATGTAATCCAACTCTTGCCGTTTCCAGCGTTAAGTTATTTTATTTTCACGGGTTTGGGTTTTGTCTCCATGTGTTGTTGTCGTTGTCATGCATCTCATATCATGTCATCATGTGCATTGCATTTGCTTACGTGTTCATCTCATGCATTCGAGCATTTTCCCCGTTATCCGTTTTGCATTCCGGCGCTTCGTTCTCCTCCGGTGGTCATTTCTACCTTTCTTTCGTATGTGGGGATTAAACATTTTCGGATTGGACCGAGACTTGCCAAGCGGCCTTGGTTTACTACCGGTAGACCGCCTGTCAAGTTTCGTACCATTTGGACTTCGTTTGATGCTCCAACGGTTAACCGAGGGACCGAAAAGGCCTCGTGTGTGTTGCATCCGAACACCCCTCCAAGTTGGCCCAAAACCAACCAAAACCTTCTCCATCATCTAGAGCGTTCGATCACGATCGCGTGGCCAGAAACCGCACCTCATTTGGACTCTCCTAGCTCCCTCTATGCCTATATATACACCACCCTCTCGAAATTCGCGGCTCTCCTCTCTCCCTAACCCTAATTTTTTTGCCTATGTTCATCGTGCTATATCTCCGCATCCGTAGCTCCGTTTTGGGCATATAGCATATGAAAATGTTCGCCTCAGAGAGCACATCATTTCATTCCATTGCATCATTTTCATTTGAGTTCATCTTGATGCCCGAAATGCTGTTAGAAGAGTGCTACTTGAGATAATTGTTAGATCTGCTACTCCAAGATATTTGTCATTTTTGCCATGATTATTATGTGCATGATATGCCCATGAGTTCTACATATGTTTTGTTAAGGGTTTTGCCATCTTTCCAGAGGTACAACCCATGTATTTTTGTGATGTGCGTGGTGACTAGCACAAGCTTGCAAAGTGAGGCACTTGGTAATGCGGATTTCAGGGACTTAGCATTTCTACTAAGTCCTTGAGCTGTTTATTTCATATGGCCATATGTTCATGTTGTTTCCTAGTGATCCGTGCCTCTTTTGAGGATGATCAGTAAGGATGTTTTATTAATCTTGTAGTTCTCTATCCATCCATGTCTTTTTTTGCAATTATGGAGCACCCTAGTTTGAGTCAATCGAGCTCTACTTTTGCTACTTTGTGAATCTGGGCAGATTGTCTACTTGTTAGCTATTTTGCCGATGATGTTGTAGTTGATCCGTGCATGCTATGCTATTGTTCTTGCCATGTCTAGCTTGCATTTTGTGTATTCTTGATGGGTGTATGCTTAGTTTGCCATGACTTGCTCTGTAGTGAGTGCATCGAGCTCGTAAACATGCCTACTTGATATCTGTTTCAGCATGTGCCAGTTTTCACTAAGTCTGAAAACTGATTATGTTTTTGCTATGTTCACATGCTTGCAAATGTGTTTTATGATCCCTTTTGGCTCAAGGTCACTAAGGGACTTTTGTTAAGATTTTTGAGTAGATCCATTCCATGTTTTACTTTGCCATGTTCAGGTCCTGTAGCATGTAGTTTTGTTGCTCCGAAGAGTGCTATCTGATCTGAAATGCCAGACAAGTGTTAATTTCACTAAGTCTGAAATCTGTTTACCATATGCATTTTTGCCATGCTTGTTTGAACCTGTTAATGGATGATTTGGCCATAGCTCAGTGCTAGACTTTTGTTAAGCATATTGAATGCATCCCTTCCATGTATTTTGTTGTCATGTTTGGGTGCTGTAGCTTGTTCATCTCATTGCATTTAGTTGGCTACTTGTTGTAAATCGCAGACCGGTGTCATATTTGAATCGCTTGCCATTTCCAAACCGTAACTCCGATTCCGGCGTTCTTTATATCGTTTTCAAGCGATTTCATCTCATTTTTCCAGTGGCACACTTGGATTCCCAAGTTGAGGCCAGGTTCATGCATTCCTTGTCAAATCTTGCATATGCATCCCGCATCGCATCCCGCATAGCATACCATCCTTGCATCATATTGTTTGATCCTTGCACGTGGTTGATTGTGTCCTTGTTGCTTGTTTTTCTTGTTTGGGTAGAGCCGGGAGATGAGTTCGCTAACGAGGATCCCGTTGAGTTTGCTTTCGAGAATCCAGTCAACTCTGACAACTTTGCAGGCAAGATGATCATACCCTCAAAATCACTACTATCTTTGCTTTGCTAGATGCTCGCTCTTTTGCTATGCCAATGCTACGATGCCTACCACTTGTTTTCAAGCCTCCCAAATTGCCATGTCAAACCTCTAACCCACCTTGTCCTAACAAACCGTTGATTGTCTATGTTACCGCTTTGCTCAGCCCCTCTTATAGCATTGCTAGTTGCAGGTGAAGATTGGAGACCGTTCCTTATTGGAACCTTATTTACTTGTTGGGATATCATTATATTATCTTGTTATCTTAATGCATCTATATACTTGGTAAAGGGTGGAAGGCTCGGCCTCTCGCCTAGTGTTTTGTTCCACTCTTGCCGCCCTAGTTTCCGTCATATCGGTGTTATGTTCCCGGATTTTGCGTTCCTTACGCGGTTGGGTTATAATGGGAACCCCTTGATAGTTCGCCTTAATTAAAGCTTTTCCAGCAATTTCCAACCTTGGTTTTACCATTTGCCACCTAGCCTCTTTTTCCCTTGGGTTTCCGGAGCCCGAGGGTCATCTTATTTTAGCCCCCCCCGGGCCAGTGCTCCTCTGAGTGTTGGTCCGACCGAGTAGACTGCGGGGCCACCTCGGGGCAACTTGAGGGTTGGTTTTACTCGTAGGATGTCTCATCTGAGTGTGCCCTGAGAACGAGATATGTGCAGCTCCTATCGGGATTTGTCGGCACATTCGGGCGGTGTTGCTGGTCTTGTTTTAACCTGTCGAAGTGTCTTGAAGAACCGAGATACCGAGTCTGATCGGAACATCTCGGGAGGAGGTCTATTCCTTCGTTGACCGTGAGAGCTTGTCATGGGCTAAGTTGGGACTCCCCTGCAGGGATTTGAACTTTCGAAAGCCGTGCCCGCGATTATGGGCAGATGGGAATTTGTTAATGTCCGGTTGTAGATAACTTGAACCTTAACTTAATTAAAATGAATCAACTGAGTGTGTTACCGTGATGGCCTCTTCCCGGCGGAGTCCGGGAAGTGGACACGGTGTTGGAGTAATGCTTGCGCAGGTTGCCCTCTAGTTTCTCGCTTGCGCTTTGCCTCCTCTTCTCGCTCTCTTTTGCGAACAGGATAGCCACCATATATGCTAGTCGCTTGCTGCAGCTCCACATATTTTACCTTGCCTTACCTATTAAGCTTAAATAGTCTTGATCGCGAGGGTGCGAGATTGCTGAGTCCCTGTGGCTCACAGATTACTATTACACCAGATGCAGGGCCTGATGATTCCGCTCCAGGTGACGCGCTCGAGCTCAAGTGGGAGTTCGACGAGGACTCTCAAGGATACTATGTTTCTTTTCCTGATGATCAGTAGTGGTGCCCAGTTGGGGGTGATCGGGACCGTGTCGCTTGTTGGGTTATCTTTTATTTTGGCACCGTAGTCGGGCCATGAGTGTTTGGATGATGTAATGTTATTTATGTACCTTGATTGACGTGGCGAGTGTAAGCCAACTATGTTATCTCCCCTTTTATTATCTATATATTACATGGGATGTTGTGGAGATTGCCTAACTTGCGACATATGCCTTCAATGCGATTATGTCTCTAAGTCGTGCCTCGACACGTGGGAGCTATAGTCGCATCGAGGGTGTTACAAGTTGGTAATCACAGCCTTCCCCGACCTTAGGAGCCCCGTTGCTTGATCGTTTTTAGCAGTCGAGTTGTGTCTAGAAAAATGTTTTGAGTCATCTAGGAATTATATATCGGAGAGTTTAGGAATTCTTTTTACTTCCCAGTCTCCTCATTGCACTGGTAAGGCATCCCGACGTAGAGTTTTGACTCTTCTCTTCTCAAATTTCACTAAATTTTTTTTAGGATCACGCGGGTATCTTGGAATAGTTCCGATGGTTTTATGACGAGAACATTGTCTTGGTGCCTCCTGTCAGGGGTTTTGTGGAAGTGTCCCGGGGAGTTGAGCTCTGAGGTGTTGTCATCATAATTTTATCGTTGCAGTTCTGGAGTACCTGAGTTTAGTACGCCGACATCGAAAATCTCTTTTATGCAGTTCGTTGGTGAGATAACCTCGACGCCACCCAGTACTGGGGCGGGAGTTCGGGAGTATAGCCATAACTTGTATAACGGATGCTTTTCGAAGGTTGAGGTAGATGGTTTCCAAAGTTTTTCTCGGTTATGTGTTGAAGGATGGATACAGCTGGATGTAGGATTTGCTAGATTTGGGTGAGATATTATGCTTCCCCTGTATCCCCAACACCTGATTGCATAACCGGAAAGGTTCGGGAGTTTCATAGGTGGGAATTCAAGTAGTTCTAGTTCTTCTTCCACGGATATTGGTATGAGATTGGGATTTCTTACCGATTATTCGTTCTTGATCTGTACCTTGTTGATTTATCTCTCTACCTTAATTCTACGCGGCTTCTCAATTTAGAGATATGTGACCATTTCAAGAGGAATGCATTCGTTCTTATGTTCGGATGTGAAGACTTTATGTTGCTATTTTCATTCTGTTGGATTCAGCTTCAATATTTGTCTATCGATGTGCTAATGGATGTCAACCTCTTCAGGATGGCTCCTCGAACGCGCACGACTCCGAATCCTGATCCGCCACCACCTCCACCTCCTCCGGAGGCATGGCAAGCTGTGATGGCCGCAACCAATGCAAACACACAGTTGATCATGCAAATTCTCCAAGAGAGCAAACAAGGCAACCAAGGGAACCAAGGCAACAATCAGAATCACTTTGCTACACTCAACCAGTTCCTTGCTAACGGGCCAAAGACTTTCAGCAATTGTGTTGAGGCAACCAATGCTGACGATTGGCTCGTGGATCTGTGCAAGCATTTCGAGTGCAGTAACGTCAGGCCCGAGGACTTTGTCAAGTTCGCTTCCTTCCAACTCAAAGATCAAGCTGTAGAATGGTTCCAGCAGTACAAGGATTCCAGAGGTGGACGTGTGATTACCTGGGATGAATTCCACCAAGACATCAAAGCTCATCATATCCCCCAGAGTGTGGTTGAAAGCAAGCGTGAGGAATTCCGCAACCTGAAGCAAGGTTCTTTGTCTGTCTATGACTACAACAAGTTGTTTCAGAAGCTCGCCCACTTTGCCAAGCAGGACGTCCCTGATGAGAAGAGCATGATATACCAGTTCAGGGGTGGTCTCAGAGAAGAGATTCAGCTAGCTCTTGTTCTCTTTGAGCCCTTGAGGTACGATGAGTTCTACAACATGGCACTGAAGCAAGAGGCTGCTCAACTGAGGTGTGATGCTTCCAAGAAGCGAGTCAGAGATGCTACGCCTTCTTCCTCTACTCAAGTGGCCAAGCAGCAGAAGTACTGGCTTCCTCCTCCTCCGTTCCGTCAGCCGTATCAGCAGAAGAGCAAAGGTGGCAGTGCATCTTCCCACCCACCCAACCCTGGCTTTCAGAACAAGACTTTGTCTCAACCTCCAAGATCGAGTGCTCCGTATCACCGTCCGCTTTCAGAGGTCACGTGCAACAAGTGCCAACAGAAGGGTCACTATGCCAACAAGTGTCTCAACCAGAGGCGTCTTCCTCTCCTGTGAGATCGGCAAGTACAGCTATGGTCAAGCATAACCCCAAGCACGCCAAGGTCAATTTGATGAATGCAGCTCAGGCAGAGGATTCGTCAGATGTGATCATGGGTAACCTTCCTGTTAATGATGTTCCTGCAAAAGTTCTTTTTGACACGGGTGCATCGCATTCTTTCTTGTCTTGCCCTTTTGCATCGAAGCACAATGTTGATACTGAGATCATGCCCAAAGTCATGCAAGTTGTTTCTCCCGGCAAGCTTTTGACTTCTAGTTTGGTTGCTCCCGATATCTCTATCACGTTGGGTGATTACAAGTTTCTTTCTTCTCCGGTGGTTCTTGGTAACTCGGATATTGATCTTATTCTCGGAATGGATTGGCTTTCTAAGCACAAGGCACATCTTGACTATGCAGCCAGGCAGATTCAATTGACTCATTCATCTGAGGATGTAATTTTCTTTGCCGCTCGGGATAATACCATCTGTATGTTTTCTCTCAATGAGAAGGGTGAACTGGATGCCATCTCGCAAATTCCAGTCATTTGCGAATATCAAGACGTCTTTCCAGAAGAGCTTCCAGGAATGCCTCCGCACCGGCCAGTTGAATTCGTCATTGATCTTGAGCCTGGCATGGAACCAGTGTGCAAGCGTCCTTACAAGCTCGGACCTGAAGAGTTGAAGGAGCTGAAGAAGCAACTCGATATTCAAGAAAGAATGGGTCTCATCCGGCCTAGTTCTTCTCCGTGGGGTTGTGGTGTTCATTTTGTGAAGAAGAAGGATGGAACGGACCGACTTTGTGTTGTTTACCGTCCATTGAACAAGAAGACTATCAAGAACAAATACCCACTTCCCAACATCAATGAGCTGTTCGAACAACTCAAAGGTGCCCAAGTATTCTCCAAGCTTGATCTCCGTATGGGTTATCATCATATTCGAATCCGTGAGCAAGATATTCCCAAGACGGCTTTCAGGACAAGCTATGGGTCATACGAATACACTGTCATGTCTTTTGGCCTCGTCAACGCTCCTCCGACGTTCTCTCGCATGATGAACTTCATTTTCAACGCCTACACCAATGACTTCGTTTTGGTCTATCTCAACGACATTCTGGTTTTCTCGAAGAACAAGGAAGATCATGCCAAGCACTTGCGTTTGGTACTCGATAAGCTGAGGGAACACCAGTTCTACGCCAAGTTCTCCAAGTGCGAATTTTGGCTCGATGAGGTTCTTTATCTTGGTCATATCATCTCTGCCAAGGGCATTGCGGTGAATCCTGAGAAGGTGTCTGCAATTGTGAATTGGGAACCTCCTCAGAACGTGAAGCAACTCCGTAGCTTCCTTGGTCTCGCAAGCTATTGTCGAAGATTCGTTGAAAACTTTTCTAAGATCGCGAAGCCTCTCTCGAATATTCTCCAGAAGCACGCCAAGTACGTTTGGTCTCCGGAGTGTGACATTGCTTTCAACACTTTGAAAGAGAAATTGATCACTGCTCCAGTTCTGACTCCGCCTGATGAATCCAAACCGTATGAGGTCTTTTGTGATGCCTCTCTCCAAGGTCTTGGCGCAGTGTTGATGCAAGAGAAGAAAGTTGTTGCTTATACCTCTCGCCAGTTGAAGCCTAATGAGAAGAACTACCCCACTCATGATCTCGAGTTGGCGGCAGTTGTGCATGCTCTTTTGACTTGGAGACATCTCTTATTGGGAAGAAAAGTGGACATCTTCACTGACCACAAGAGTCTCAAGTACATCTTCACTCAGCCTAATCTCAACTTCAGGAAAACTCGATGGGTCGAAATGATTCAAGAGTATAATCCGAGTATCGAGTATACTCCAGGCAAGGCCAATGTGATTGCTGACGCATTGAGCAGAAAGGCTTATTGCAACAGTCTTATTCTCAAGCCTTATCAAACCGAGCTTTGTGAAGCTTTCCACAAACTTAATTTGCAAGTTGTTCCTCAAGGTTTCCTCGCCAACCTTCAAGTCTGTCCTACCTTGGAAGACCAGATTCGCCAAGCCCAGCTTCTTGATGCTATGGTGAAGAAGGTGAAGATTGGGATTGCCAAGAGTCAACCCAAGTACAAGTGCTACCGCCTTGATGACAAGGATACTCTCTTCTTCGAGGATCGTATTGTTGTGCCCAAAGGTGACCTCCGTAAAGTGATCATGAACGAGGCTCACAATTCTCTCCTCTCCATCCACCCTGGGAGTACGAAGATGTATCAGGACCTCAAGCAGGCTTATTGGTGGACTCGAATGAAGCGCGAGATTGCTCAATTCGTGAATGAATGTGATGTCTGCAGAAGAGTGAAGGCAGAACACCAAAGGCCAGCTGGTCTCCTCCAACCTCTTGCCATTCCAGAATGGAAGTTTGACCACATTGAGATGGACTTCGTGACTGGGTTTCCAAAGTCCAAGCATGGCAATGATGCTATATTCATTGTCATCGACAAACTCACCAAAGTGGCTCACTTTCTGCCTATCAAAGAGTCAATCACTGCAGCTCAATTGGCGGAACTCTATACCTCTCGGATTGTCTCTCTGCACGGTATTCCACAAGTGATCTCTTCAGACCGTGGCAGCATCTTTACCTCCAAGTTTTGGGATTCTTTTCAAAAGGCCATGGGCACCAACATCCGCTTCAGCACAGCTTTCCATCCGCAAACTAGCGGTCAAGTCGAGCGTGTCAATCAGATTCTTGAAGATATGTCAGGGCTTGTGTGATCTCCTTCGGCATGAAGTGGGAGTATTGTCTTCCTTATGCTGAATTCTCCTACAACAATAGTTTTCAAGCAAGTTCGGGCAAGGCCCCATTTGAAATTCTGTATGGCAGGAAGTGCCGTACCCCTCTCAACTGGTGTGAAACCGGTGAACGTCAGCTTTTGGGAAATGACTTAATCACAGAGGCAGAGGAAATGTGCAAAGTCATTCGAGATAACCTCAAAGCAGCCCAATCCCGCCAGAAGAGCTACTATGATAGTAAGCACCGTGATCTGGTTTTCGCGATCGGAGATCATGTTTACCTCCGCGTCTCTCCTATGAAAGGTACTAGTCGCTTCGGTATCAAAGGGAAGCTTGCCCCCAGATACGTGGGACCTTTCAAGATTGTCAGCAAGAGAGGCGATCTCGCCTATCAACTCGAGCTTCCTTCAAACTTTGCAAATGTTCATGATGTGTTCCATGTCTCTCAGCTCCGAAAGTGCTTCAAGACTCTTGACCGCACCGTCAACTTCGAGGACATTGAGATCCAAGAAGATCTCTCCTATCGTGAGCACCCAGTTGCTATTCTTGAAGAGACTGAACGCAAGACTGGCAACAAGTCAATCAAATTCCTCAAAGTCAAGTGGTCACACCATTCCGACCGTGAAGCTACCTGGGAATGCTAGGATCACCTCCGTTCTGAATACCCGGCGTTCTTTCAGTCCTAGATCTCGGGACGAGATCCTTTCGTAGTGGTGGAGTGTTGTAACACCCCGGATATGACTTACCCAATTTGTAATCCAACTCTTGTCGTTTCCGGCGTTAAGTTATTTTATTTTCTCGGGTTCGGGTTTTGTCTCCGTGTGTTGTTGTCGTTGTCATGCATCTCATATCATGTCATCATGTGCATTGCATTTGCATACGTGTTCATCTCATGCATTCGAGCATTTTCCCCGTTGTTCGTTTTGCATTCCGGCGCTTCGTTCTCCTCCGGTGGTCATTTCTACCTTTCTTTCGTGCGTGGGGATTAAACATTTCCGGATTGGACCGAGACTTGCCAAGCGGCCTTGGTTTACTACCGGTAGACCGCCTGTCAAGTTTCGTACCATTTGGACTTCGTTTGATGCTCCAACGGTTAACCGAGGGACCGAAAAGGCCTCGTGTGTGTTGCAGCCCAACACCCCTCCAAGTTGGCCCAAAACCCACCAAAACCTTCTCCATCATCTAGAGCGTTCGATCACGATCGCGTGGCCGAAAACCGCACCTCATTTGGACTCTCCTAGCTCCCTCTATGCCTATATATACACCACCCTCCCGAAATTCGCGGATCTCCTCTCTCCCTAAGCCTAATTTTTTTGCCTATGTTCATCGTGCTATATCTCCGCATCCGTAGCTCCATTTTGGACATATAGCATATCAAAATGTTCGCCGCAGAGAGCAAATCATTTCATTCCATAGCATCATTTTCATTTGAGTTCATTTTGATGCCCGAAATGCTGTTAGAAGAGTGCTACTTGAGATAATTGTCAGATCAGCTACTCCATTTAGATATTTGTCATTTTTGCCATGATTATTGTGTGCATGATATGCCCATGAGTTCTACATATGTTTTTGTTAAGGGTTTTGCCATCTTTCCAGAGGTACAACCCATGTATTTTCGTGATGTGTGTGGTGACTAGCACAAGCTTGCAAAGTGAGGCACTTGGTAATGCCGATTTCAGGGACTTAGCATTTCCACTAAGTCCTTGAGCTGTTTATTTCATATGGCCATATGTTCATGTTGTTTCCTAGTGATCCGTGCCTCTTTTGAGGATGATCAGTAAGGATGTTTTATTAATCTTGTAGTGCTCTATCCATCCATGTCTTTTTTTGCAATTATGGAGCACCCTAGTTTGAGTCAATCGAGCTCTACTTTTGCTACTTCGTGAATCTGGGCAGATTGTCTACTTGTTAGAGATTTTGCCGATGATGTTGTAGTTGATCCGTGCATGCTATGCTATTGTTCTTGCCATGTCTAGCTTGAATTTTTTGTATTCTTGATGGGTGTATGCTTAGTTTGCCATGACTTGCTCTGTAGTGAGTGCATCGAGCTCGTAAACATGCCTACTTGATATCTGTTTCAGCATGTGCCAGTTTTCACTAAGTTTGAAAACTGATTATGTTGTTGCTATGTTCACATGCTTGCAAATGTGTTTTCTGATCCCTTTTGGCTCAAGGTCACTAAGGGACTTTTGTTAAGCTTTTTGAGTAGCTCCATTCCATGTTTTACTTTGCCATGTTCAGGTCCTGTAGCATGTAGTTTTTTTGCTCCGAAAAGTGCTATCTGATCTGAAATTCCAGACAAGTGTTAATTTCACTAAGTCTGAAATCTGTTTACCATATGCATTTTTGCCATGCTTGTTTGAACCTATTAATGGATGATTTGGCCGTAGCTTAGTGCTAGACTTTTGTTAAGCATCTTGAATGCATCCCTGCCATGTATTTTTCTGTCATGTTTGGGTGCTGTAGCTTGTTCATCTCATTGCATTTAGTTGGCTACTTGCTGTAAATCGCAGACCGGTGTCATACTTGAATCGCTTGCCATTTCCAAACCGTAACTCCGATTTCGGCGTTCTTTATATCATTTTCAAGCGATTTCATCTCATCTTTCCAGTGGAACACTTGGATTCCCAAGTTGAGGCCAGGTTCATGCATTCCTTGTCACATCTTGCATATGCATCCCGCATCGCATCCCGCATAGCATACCATCCTTGCATCATATTGTTTGATCCTTGCACGTGGTTGATTGTGTCCTTGTTGCTTGTTTGTCTTGTTTGGGTAGAGCCGGGAGACGAGTTCGCTAACGAGGAGCCCGTTGAGTTTGCTTTCGAGGATCCAGTCAACTCTGACAACTTTGCAGGCAAGATGATCATACCCTCGAAATCACTACTAGCTTTGCTTTGCTAGATGCTCGCTCTTTTGCTATGCCAATGCTACGATGCCTACCACATGTTTTCAAGCCTCCCAAATTGCCATGTCAAACCTCTAACCCACCTTGTCCTAGCAAACCGTTGATTGGCTATGTTAACGCTTTGCTCAGCCCCTCTTATAGCGTTGCTAGTTGCAGGTGAAGATTGGAGACCGTTCCTTGTTGGAACCTTATTTACTTGTTGGGATATCATTATATTATCTTGTTATCTTAATGCATCTATATACTTGGTAAAGGGTAGAAGGCTCGGCCTCTCGCCTATTGTTTTGTTCCACTCTTGCCGCCCTAGTTTCCCGATTTTGCGTTCCTTACGTGGTTGGGTTATAATGGGAACCCCTTGATAGTTCGCCTTTATTAAAGCTTTTCCAGCAATGCCCAACCTTGGTTTTACCATTTGCCACCTAGCCTCTTTTTCCCTTGGGTTTCCGGAGCCCAAGGGTCATCTTATTTTAGCCCCCCCGGGCCAGTGCTCCTCTGAGTGTTGGTCCGACCGAGTAGACTACGGGGCCACCTCGGGGCAACTTGAGGGTTGGTTTTACTCGTAGGATGTCTCATCTGAGTGTGCCCTGAGAACGAGATATGTGCAGCTCCTATCGGGATTTGTCGGCACATTCGGGCAGTGTTGCTGGTCTTGTTTTAACCTGTCGAAGTGTCTTGAAGAACCGAGATACCGAGTCTGATCGGAACGTCTCGGGAGGAGGTCTATTCCTTCGTTGACCGTGAGAGCTTGTCATGGGCTAAGTTGGGACTCCCCTGCAGGGATTTGAACTTTTGAAAGCCGTGCCCGCGGTTATGGGCAGATGGGAATTTGTTAATGTCCGGTTGTAGATAACTTGAACCTTAACTTAATTAAAATGAATCAACTGAGTGTGTTACCGTGATGGCCTCTTCTCGGCGGAGTCCGGGAAGTGGACACGGTGTTGGAGTAATGCTTGCGCAGGTTGCCCTCTAGTTTCTCGCTCGCGCTTTGCCTCCTCTTCTCGCTCTCTTTTGCGAACAGGATAGCCACCATATATGCTAGTCGCTTGCTGCAGCTCCACATATTTTACCTTACCTTACCTATTAAGCTTAAATAGTCTTGATCGTGAGGGTGCGAGATTGCTGAGTCCCTATGGCTCATAGATTACTATTACACCAGATGCAGGGCCTGATGATTCCGCTCCAGGTGATGCGCTTGAGCTCAAGTGGGAGTTTGACGAGGACTCTCAACGATACTATGTTTCTTTTCCTGATGATCAGTAGTGGTGCCCAGTTGGGGGTGATCGGGACCGTGTCGCTTGTTGGGTTATCTTTTATTTTGGCGCCGTAGTCGGGCCATGAGTGTTTGGATGATGTAATGTTATTTATGTACCTTGATTGACGTGGCGAGTGTAAGCCAACTATGTTATCTCCCCTTTTATTATCTATATATTACATGGGATGTTGTGAAGATTGCCTAACTTGCGACATATGCCTTCAATGCGATTATGTCTCTAAGTCGTGCCTCAACACGTGGGAGCTATAGTCGCATCGAGGGTGCTACATTATGCTTCCACGACTATTGCTACCGCTTAGTGATAAAGTAAAGCATTACAGCGCAATTGCATTGCATACAATAAAGCGACAACCATATGGCTCCTGCCAGTTGCCGATAACTCAGTTACAAAACATGATCATCTCATACAATAAAATTTAGTATCATGTCTTGACCATATCACATCACAACATGCCCTGCAAAAACAAGTTAGACATCCTCTACTTTGTTGTTGCAAGTTTTACGTGGCTGCTACGGGCTTAGCAAGAACCGTTCTTACCTACGCATCAAAACCACAACGATAGTTTGTCAAGTTGGTGCTGTTTTAACCTTCGCAAGGACCGGGAGTAGCCACACTCGGTTCAACTAAAGTTGGAGAAACTGACACCCGCTAGCCACCTTTGTGCAAAGCACGTCGGGAGAACCGGTCTCGCGTAAGCGTACGCGTAATGTCGGTCCGGGCCGCTTCGTCGAACAATACCGCCGAACCAAAGTATGACATGCTGGTAAGCAGTATGACTTATATCGCCCACAACTCACTTGTGTTCTACTCGTGCATATTACATCAACGCATAAAACCTAGGCTCGGATGCCACTGTTGGGGAACGTAGTAATTTCAAAAAATTTCCTACGCACGCGCAAGATCATGGTGATGCATAGCCACAAGAGGGGAGAGTGTGATCTACGTACCCTCGTAGACCGACAGCGGAAGCGTTAGCACAACGCGGTTGATGTAGTCGTATGTCTTCACGGCCCGACCGATCAAGTACCGAAACTACGGCACCTCTGAGTTTTAGCACACGTTCAGCTCGATGACGATCCCCAGACTCCGATCCAGCAAAGTGTCAGGGAAGAGTTCTGTCAGTAGGACGGCGTGGTGACGATCTTGATGTTCTACTATTGCAGGGCTTCGTCTAAGCACCACTACAATATTATCGAGGACTATGGTGGAAGAGGGCACCGCACACGGCTAAGAGAACGATCTTGGAGATCAACTTGTGTGTCTAGAGGTGCCCCCTTGCCCCCGTATATAAAGGAGCAAGGGGGAGGAGGCCGGCCTTAGGAGAGGCGCGCCAGGGAGTAGGATTCCTACTCCTAGTTGGAGTAGGTTTCCTCCTTTCCTAGTCCAACTAGGAGAAGGGGGGAAAGGGGGGAAGAGGGGAAGGAAGGGAGAGAGGGGCCGCGCCCCAAACCACTTGTCCAATTCGGACTGGGCTTGGGAGGGGCGCGCGCCACCTCCTGGTCCTTCCCACTAAGTCCCATTAAGTCCCATTGCTTCTTCCTCGTATTCCCGTAACTCCCCGGTACCTCCGAAAATATCTGAATCACTCGGAACCTTTCCGATGTCCGAGGAACCTTTCCGATGTCCGAATATAGTCGTCCAATATATCGATCTTTACGTCTCGACCATTTCGAGAATCCTCGTCATGTCCCCGATCTCATCCGGGACTCCGAACTCCTTCGGTACATCTAAACTCATAAACTCATAATATAACTGTCATCGAAACCTTAAGCGTGCGGACCCTACGGGTTCGAGAACAATGTAGACATGACCGAGACATGTCTCCGGTCAATAACCAATAGTGGAACCTGGATGCTCATATTGGCTCCCACATATTCTACGAAGATCTTTATCGGTCAGACCGCATAACAACATACGGTGTTCCCTTTGTCATCGGTATGTTACTTGCCCGAGATTTGATCGTCGGTATCTTAATACCTAGTTCAATATCATTACCGGCAAGTCTCACTCGTTTTGTAATACATCATCTCACAACTAACTCATTAGTTGCAATGCTTGCAGGCTTATGTGATGTGCATTACCGAGAGGGCCCAGAGATACCTCTTTGACAATCGGAGTGACAAATCCTAATCTTGAAATACGCCAACCCAACATGTACCTTTGGAGACACCTACAGAGCTCCTTTATAATCACCCAGTTACGTTGTGACGTTTGGTAGCACACAAAGTGTTCCTCCGGCAAACGGGAGTTGCATAATCTCATAGTCATAGGAAAATGTATAAGTCATGAAGAAATCAATAGCAACATACTAAACGATCGGGTGCTAAGCTAATGGAATGGGTCATGTCAATCACATCATTCTCCTAATGATGTGATCCCGTTAATCAAATGACAACACATGTCTATGGTTAGGAAACATAACCATCTTCGATTAACGAGCTAGTCAAGTAGAGGCATACTAGTGACACTTTGTTTGTCTATGTATTCACACATGTATTATGTTTCTAGCATGAATAATAAACATTTATCATGAAATAAGGAAATAAATAATAACTTTATTATTGCCTCTAGGGCATATTTCCTTCAGTTTCCTTTAAAGTGGACACCGGGTTGTTGGGTTGAGGAGCTACCTTCTGTGTTATGGAGCATCAACACCACACCCAATAGGTCTACGGGTTACACACCTTTCTTCATGGTTTATGGAGCGGAGGCAGTTCTTCCTAGTGACATCCGTCACGACTCGCCCCGTGTGACAGCCTATGTTGAAGTTGATAATGAGAAGGCACGTCAAGATTCTCTGGACCTGCTGGATGAAGAGTGTGATCTTGCAGCAGCACGATCGGTGATTTATCAACAAGATCTCCGACGCTATCACAGCCGCCGGGTTAAAACCAGAACCTTTCAAGAAGGCGATTTAGTGCTCCGGCTCATCCAGGATCAGACTGATATTCACAAATTATCCCTACCTTGGGAAGGACCCTTTGTGGTTAGCAAAAATCTGCACAACGGGTCTTACTACCTCATTGATGTTCGAGAGCACCAAGACTCATGTCAATCGGAGGAGGAGACCAAGCGGCCATGGAACATAGCTCTCCTTCGGCTTTACTATACTTGAAGCCATAGGCTCATCATCTGTACATATTTATGAAAGTGTATATATCATATAATAAAACGGAACCTCCGTTCTAAGCGGGGTATCTGTTCTTTTTACATCATATGTGTGTTATACGAGTTTACTGACAAAGCGGAGCTTTTATTACTCCGGTCTTAGCAGTTGCACTGATATAAAGAAAATCACTAGGGGGCTTGGTCATATTTGAACTACAGCTACACCTCTTGATTGGTTTTAAAACCACGAAGGGATATCACTAGGGGGCTTGGTTGTCATCACACCATAGCTACACCTCTTGATAGGCATTTAGGCCATACAAGAACAATATGTGGAGCCAAAGAGAGTGTTGCACAAAGCACAGACTCAAACATGGGCACACACTGAGCATAGCTCACAAAGTTACTTGGGGGATCTTTTTTCAAAGCAACAAAGAGTTTGAAAGGACCCTTGTAATTGGCTATCAAGGCACGGCTTGGAAGCCTGGTGTATTCATCAAGTAAGCCACTCCTGTCCAGGTAATCCTGGTATGACCCATCGAACGTTTGACATGTCAATCTTTTATAGACCCTAAACTTGTCAAAGTTAAAATGATGATTGGTTAATTGGAGGCCCATCTTAAAAGGCTTTGTTAAATGGTTTAACTCAGAGGGCTGGCAGCCCATGAAAAGCCTCGATTTGGAGCCTGGCAGCTCGTAAAAATCCTTGCATATTTTCCTTTTTGAGTTTTATTTGTTGAAGTTCATAAATATTTTTTGATAAACCGGCGTCCTTGACCCGGCTTGCTTTTCAACTACAAGTTGTCGGCACATGATCAATTATAAACCGGTGTTTATTGACCCGGTCTGGTTTGACTAAATCACCAGTGTTATAAAGAAAACCCAGTAGTTATCCCGGTCCGGTTTAATATATAGACCGGCATTACAAAGATGGGGTTATCAACGTTCCGGATTGGTATTAACACCTTTGCTGTATACATTGTTGGTCAACCAATGAGGTATGTTATGTATATTGTTTTTTGTACAAACACTTCGATTATTTCATCTATGTATTGTACACTTCCTGGACATTATGACCCCTCTAGCGGTAAACCGCTAGATACTTTTAAGTTGTTGTACCCAGGAACACAATTCATCATGGGTTATGTATAAATATATCTCAAAAGGTGGCAAAAGTTGTCATGAGGCATTACAAAACATGCTCGATGGCATGGCAAATAACGGAGTTTTGGCTATTTTATTACAAGAAGCTTTCAAAGCGGCTCCAATGGCATAATTGTTTTTCACAAGGTCGGCACACAGTGGCCAGTAAACCGGCGATCGGTTTAGGACGCTTCGTCTGGACGGTTTGATGGTTGAGGGTCAGTTGGTGTGGGCACTTCTTAATCCCTCCCCAGATGCTGGAAATCAACCGTCGACCAATCGATTCCAGTTAAAACTTGAAATACTGGTTCCTCGTGGATAAGATTGGAGGGGTTAATATCAGGAGCATAAGTGTGCTTACGAATCAGAGGCACAAGTTCTTCAACTTCATGGATGTCAGCCGACTGTCTTTTCCTTTCAGCGGCATAAACCGGTTGAAAATGGGACAAGTCTGTATCATCGGCCAGTTTGCTGGCTACTGGCCGCATCTGTTTAGTCAGCCGCCGAAGGTCATCATTATCAAAGTTTGAACCATCTTCCTTCACACCTGGGTATCCTTTAATGATATCATCAGCTTCAAGGTCTGGAATCTAGGCTTTGGCTCGAATAAGTGCGGTTAAAGCTCAGGACCTGGCAGCTGCCCTCTTCAATTCGGCAATACGGGCTGGTAACATGGCCAACTTATCAAGTGTTTCTTTAATCAAAGTTGGGGCCAGTTTGTTGTAAGCTGCTGTGCAAATAGCCCGCTGAGACCCAGAGTATAGCTGTTCAACCAATGTATATGCCGCGTTGAGCTTCATCCGCATGTCTGTACCAAGATGAGCGATCCGAGTGCCTGCCAAAGATTTTTATCAACATTCTGGTCAGTAATAAGGTTCATTGACTTGCGCAAAACACATAAGCAGACATTTACCAAAGATAGAAGAAGTCATAGCATTGATTTGGCATTTCAAACCAGCTAGTTCATCTACAACTGGTGACAGTGTCCTGGACTAGGGGGTACTCACCACGTCATCTCCCGATCTATTAGATTGGGCGGAGGACCCCCACGGCCGTATACTCATGGGCCAGTTCGGACAGCTGCCGCATATATGGAAGATTCCATAAGACTTGGCGATCAAGACAAGGACTCCTCCCCACCGGCGTATTCGGCTAGGACTCTTGTTATCCTAGGCCTCTGGTGCATTATATAAACCGAGGCCAGGCTAGTCAATAGATAATATATATACAATCATACCATAGGCTAGCTTCTAGGGTTTAGCCTCACTGATCTCGTGGTAGATCTACTCTTGTACTACCCATATCATCAATATTAATCGAGCAGGACGTAGGGTTTTACCTCCATCAAGAGGGCCCGAACCTGGGTAAAACATCGTGTCCCCTGCCTCCTATTACCATCAGCCTTAGACGCACAGTTCGGGACCCCCTACCCAAGATCCGCCGGTTTTGACACCGACATTGGTTCTTTCAATGAGAGTTCCACTGTGTGATCGGCAAAAGGATCGATGGCTCGTCTGCAGGTCAACTGCGATGTCGGCATCTTCGTTGCCAGCTCGACTGGTCACCTTGGCTCGACCAAGGACCGTGCTCCATCTCCGATCGTCAATTTCGGATGAGGGCCTTCATCAACATCAACTCCGATCTCTATCAAGATCATGGAGGAATCATCCATGGAGCTCGGGGGCTCAACGTCAACATTGCCCTCGGGCGGCCGTGTTGTTTTTCCGAACAGCAAACTTGTATGTGCTGCCACCGCCTCTTAGAGCATCACTTTGACGATCCCTTTGGTGGAATTGTGCGGAATTGAGTCTACAACAGTCATGCAAAATTTCGCCGCGTTCCGATGGAGGAATCTTCGACAATATACGATACACCGGAGCCCTGTCAAATCTGGACGGTAATTTGGACGAGTTTAGGGCGTTGTCTCCTGAGCCTAGCTCGGAGGTCCTTTGGAAGATCCAACCGTTCATCTACTGCGGAATTCCCATATCTACCATCCCTCCAAATTTCAGCTTGATCCGATGGTTCAAACTTCGGGAACGTTCCGATGAGTGGATCAATTTTTGGATCCGTTTTCTGCGCGAATACGGATCCGACCCGAATTCAAGTTTCTTTATGAACGTGACATTGGACAACCTTTTTAGAGGAATTCTCTTCTAGGGTATTGTGCGTCGTTCTTAAACACGTGCCCATAAATTTTTAAGCCTCCCCTAAGGTCGCCTTCATCATCATGCTGGTGTCAAACCAGTCCGGCGATATTGCTCCAAGGGTGTCGACCTTCGCTAGACACGTCGTCACTTTGTTGAGCCGAGCTCAACCTCTTCGGATCATCATCTCGGCAAGCCAAACAAGAGTCCGGCATCGCAAAGGATAAATCATCACCAACATCGCCGCCCCACGGATTAGATGGAGCGGGCATACCGGCATCGCCGCACGGTCACTTCATCAAGCCTGCATCGACCATGTCACAACCTGCATCGGCAAGGCCGCACTATTGCTTCTTTAAGCTGGTGCCCGTCACGCCGACCTACTTCGACTCATCGGCTGACATCGAGGCTTCGACATCTCGGCTGGACCGGGGGCTTCGCCATCTCTTTGTCAACCTACTCCGGAGATTTCGGCGTCTCTAGCCGACCAGCTCCGTCACGTTAGCTAGACCGAGAGCTTCGCCTCGGCGAGCCAACCTTTGCCAGCATCGTCATACCGTCGCTTTATCGCCCATCAGGCAACGGGTGTGCGGATCAAGTCCCAATTTTCGGAATCACCTTTCTTCGGATTGCTACAACAAATAAACCAGGTACTATTAATCCTAGTCAATGTTGGGGATATCGCTTATCGGGAACTTATCGGTCGACCCATGATAAGGGGTAAATCGGCCAGTTTATCGGCATATCGGCCGATTTATCGCCATATCGGCTGATTTATCGGCCGATTTATCTTATCGGTCAGACAATGGTAAGCGATAAATCGGTCGATTTATGGGAATATCGGAAGATATCTTGAACAGTGATCCTGGTATTTTTTTCTTGTTTGAGTTTATTCTACCAAGGAATTATTACTCTGGTTTGTCCATCATCTGTACACAGGTCTATCAAATGATGGCCGCATTAACGACGGTCGCGTGGTGGTTTGGTCAGTTTCCGTACATAGCCCGGCGAACGCCGCATCTGAAACTCGGACCGACCTGTGAATTCAGGATTTGCCATGCCTTTACCGCATTACGCCGACGCCCGGCATCAACATTGACTTTGGCGCCAGGCCATATTTCTTTTATTACCCACTTTGCATAAATTATTTATTATGCAATGATTTTTAATTATTATTATTACTATTATCTCCGGTTTGCACTATTTTTTGTGCACAGGAAAATGATTCGGGGACTTCGGCATCACTCTGCCGGTCTGCATTAACCGTGCTATGTCACCACTTCGGCGTGTCGAGCTCTCTGCTCCGCCACCTCGGGACCATCTTGGGGGATGGAACCTTGTCCCGCATCAAGCTCGGACCGCGTCATTAATGCCGAACATATTAACTAGCTAAGTCGCTTTCATGCTCAAAGTTTTAGTTTTTAACTTGTGTTCGGTTCGACCAAGCATTATACTTTTTTGGGAAAAAGTTGCTTGTAAAAATTTCCTTGTCCAAACTTTGTTTGTGACACACATATTCAAATACCCCGTTTATTTGGGGGCTTCCTTTATGAAGGTTTTCCTCTTGCATATGATTATACTTGTACGGCTTCGTTCCGCATTATACTTTTTTGGGAAAAAGTTGCTTGTAAAAATTTCCTTGTCCAAACTTTGTTTGTGACACACATATTCAAATACCCCGTTTATTTGGGGGCTTCCTTTATGAAGGTTTTCCTCTTGCATATGATTATACTTGTACGGCTTCGTTCCTTGTTCGTGTATTACGCCACAATATGCACCATATTGACTTAAGCGATTTGCAAGCTGGGTTGCCTGGCTCCTGTGCTTACCCCTATGTTCCTGATTGTTCGGCTAGGGAGTAAAGGGAGCACCTCTACGATTGTCACGACCGGGTCCTCCGAGCTCTGACCTCACATTGGGTGAAGCCGAAAGCTAGCGCTCTTATCGTTTTCAATCATGGTCGGCACACAACAGAACTCATAAGTACAAAAAATCTATTGCACAAGTCTCATAGTAATAATGAGCACCGAAGAAAGGTATTAGTGGGGGTACTATTTTCTTCGAAGATGCTTCCTACACTTCGTCTGTAATATAGCATAAGTTCCCCGAGCGCGCTTTGTCTGTTACAGCCTTATGGCCCGGTTGCCTGGTTATCGGAAACACTGTCGATATTCTCGACAGGTGGAGTACATAACACTTTTCGGTCCTTGACTGAAGAGGAAGAAGCCGACGGTCGGTTAAGACACGTTTAAAGTTCGGTTGAACAAAGATATGATATAAGTACTTCGGTACATACAATCATTATACATAAAATCTTTTACCCAAGTCACTTGGGGGCTCTTAAAATTTATATGAGCTATTTTATAGTAAATGTGTTTTCTTCTTGGTCGTTGCAAAGTCTTTTTCTATCGCTCCTTTTTCGCCGTGAGTGTGCGGTCAATAGCCAGATAACCCATTTTCTCTCTAGTGACCGCTCGAGTTTAGTTCGCTAAACTGGTCTAGCGAGAAGTACTCCGCCTTCGGGATAGGAGGTGGAAGCCATAGGCTGACCCGCTTGAAGTCTTGAGATAGGATGTGTCATGTTAAAGCACAACAGAAGCACTTTTTTTGCTCTAAAGTCCAATTTTCGGATTGGCACCGAACAGTTGATCTTGTTCGGACGTCAAGTTTTTACTGATGTTTTTTTGGGTTTTCCAAGCTTATGGCACTTTTAAACTATTTGTGTGTTTTCAGCACAAGTCTCACAGTGCAATGCCGGACACCTTTATAGATTCGGCAAAAACATTCTCGGATCTCACTATATATGCATTGGTTTCGAATTGTGTCTTCGGTCAATAGTTGGGTTGCCCGGCTCCTGCGCTTACCACCTATGTTCCACTTTGTTCGGCTAGGTGTGCAAAGGGAGAACCACTGCGATTGTGCTTCCAGCTCACATGGTTAAGCACCTCAGTGGAGAAAGCCGAAAAATGACTGTCACAATAAGCGTAAACTGGTCAGCAATCCGATGACATTGTTAAATGACGAGCCATTCGTAACAATGGCCGAAGTGTTTACGGCTTGACCTCGACTGTCGCCAAACACTACCGGGGGCTATTAATTGGCCTCCCAAACTAGATCCTCGATATTATGCTCTTACATTAGAGCTGAGGCTGCATGATCATGCTTAGCATGACAACCCAAAGAAAGGAACCGATAGCGGGACTACTTTCTTTGGAAGACATTTCTTATGTTAAACAGTAATATAACATATCTCTCTGTGTACCTTTGTTCATAAAACTGTATGGCCAGATTGCCTTGTTTGTCGTAAATCTTTGCCCTCATAAAGGCTTTATAAAGTAGGACAAACACTCCTCGGCTACTAGCCGAGGAGGTGGAAGCCGATGGTCGGTCAACAAAGTTTTGTACAGTGCGGATCCAAGCATTAATGACGTAAAGTACTTGGATACATAGAGTCATTACACATAATTTGTGATTTTACTATGGATATCTATCCTTAATTCGGCCACCCGTGCCCGCATTAAGGCTCGGGGGCTACTAGGCTTCAGCCTTATTATTTACAAATATTAGAGGGGCACATCGATCCCCTGATCTGGTGTTGCCACCCGACCAGTGTCTCGGGGGCTACTGCATTACATGTTCAATGCAGAAAATTTTAAGTGCAATACAGTTGCCGAGGAGATTTTGATCCTCAGGTTGGTCGGCCGCACCCAACCTGAGTCTCGAGTACTAAGCACGCCGCTTTTGTGTCCCAAAGTATTCTGCCGAGCTAGGACTTGATCCTCAGGCTGATTTTGCAAATCAACCTGAGTCTCAGTTGCTACTGGGATCAGCGGTCTTACGTCATCCTTCAGGTGCATCTCGGGTTTTAGACCGATACACACCTTGAGGGCTACTGGCCATATATCTCAGCAGAGAATAAATTGCAATAATAAAAAATATTGACAAAAAATCGGCCCATAGTCGGGGTGGTGCACCACCTCGGAAGCAGTCCGGCATAAAGCTCGGGCGCTAGCGGCTGGCTCCATAGAGGGCATTTCCAGCATTTAAGCTCGGCTAAACTCCTTCAACTTTTTTTGGACCAAGATGATATATGACATCTTGGATACAGTCCGGCGTTGGAGCTTGGACATAGTCTGGCGTTGGAGCTCGGATACATTTCGGCATTGGAGCTCGGATACATTTAGGGGTTGGAGCTCGGAAGCAGTCCGGCGTTAGAGCTCGGATGCAAGACGACATTGCCCCCGGGAACAACTTCAAACCCAAGGTGTGGCATAAAAATAACAAGGCATTGATAAAGGCCGAAAACTTAAAGGGGCTCCTCGGATACCCGACGTGTAAACTCGTCGAATGCATTTTGGCGATCCTCAAGATCGAAGATGAGAAGATTTGTTGAACCAGTTTTCAAGACCGACAACCGAAGATGAAGAATAGTTCGGAAGAATCGAGGAGCGTCCCTAACTTGAAGACCGGTTCAGGGGGCTACTGACGGTGTCCTGGACTAGGGGGTACTCACCACGTCATCTCCCGATCTGTTAGATTGGGCCGAGGACCCCCATGGCCGTATACTCATGGGCCAGTTCGGACAGCTGCCGCATATATGGAAGATTCCACAAGACTTGGCGATCAAGACAAGGACTCCTCCCCACCGGCGTATTCGACTAGGACTCTTGTTCTCCTAGGCCTCTGGTGCATTATATAAACCGAGGCCAGGCTAGTCGATAGATAATATACATACAATCATACCATAGGCTAGCTTCTAGGGTTTAGCCTCTCTGATCTCGTGGTAGATCTACTCTTGTACTACCCATATCATCAATATTAATCGAGCAGGACGTAGGGTTTTACCTCCATCAAGAGGGCCCGAACCTGGGTAAAACATCGAGTCCCCTGCCTCCTGTTACCATCAGCCTTAGACGCACAGTTCGGGACCCCCTACCCGAGATCCGCCGGTTTTGACACCGACAACTGGTTTCAGGGCTGCCTCGGCGTCTTCAGCTCTTTTGGTTAACCCAGACTTTTCGGATTCCCAGTTAGCACGGTCTTTGGTGAAAGTTTCCTTCAGCTTTTCCATTACGGCCAGGGCTTGGGTCAGCTCCTCTTTGGCTTTTGCAGCCTCTGCTTGTTGTGACTTTACATTCTCTTGCAAGTCAGAGTGTCGGGCATCTTTGCTTCTCAGTTCAGCCTGCAACATTGAAGGTCTATTAAGCAACAGGTTATATATGTTCTAAGTACAAAGCGTATAACAAGTTATGCACTTCAGACTTGGGGGCTAATGCCTATTTGCTCTAAAGTGCTACATTTTATACAAGTCTCCAGAACAATGCAAGCATTATCCTTGACACTTGGGGGCTAATGCGCGTCTGTTCTAAAACGGATGTATGGACTAAAATCCGGATTAATTTGCCAAGTTAAACCGGCCTTTGGGGGCTATGATGCACAAAGTTGTTTAATTGTTAAAAGATAAATCTTGTCTCTTCTTAGAGACCTGCCATTGTGAGGATCAATGATGAGTAACTTGAACTGTTACAAAGACCTGGTTTATGATTGGCCCTTGGGGGCTACTTGGGATAGTGTTTCGGCTATAAATCAATAAACAAAGGCAGAGGAATTTACCTCATATCAATCTTTCATCAGGTTCACCAAACCGGCCTCATTGTCCTAGTTTGAGTGCAGACGGTTCAAGAAGCCAGAGTGAAGCTCGTCAGTGTTAAGATGAGCATAGCTTGATAAATCGCTGCTCCATTTGCCTTTTTCCCTAGCAGCTTGCTCTTCTTTGGCACTATGTTGAGCCAAAATGACGGGATGGCCAGGAGAGCTATGGCCCATTCCAGTAATGATAACATCGTCTCCTTGACCTTCAGTATGTTTGGCTGGTGACAATGGAGTATCAGCATTTCTCACCGGACTAGCCCGGTTTGGCTCTGCCGGTTCAACGTCAGGTGCGGCAGGTTCAGCGTCAGCTGGTTCATTGGTATTTTGGCCTTGAAGGGGCGGTTCGCCAGAGGCGGCTTCAGGATGAAGGCCCTCCGGTTCACAAGTTTGTTCCGGTTCACCTCTGGTTTCTTCTTCAAAAGTGGACGGGTCTTCGGCCGGAGTGGTAACCCGAGCTTTCTTGCTGGGTCTGGCTTTGGACCTGCAAACAAAAATATAAAAGGATCAATATCTTATTCAAGTACTATGATGTATTGAAGGAAAAGGTTTAACAACTTACCCCGCCACAGTTTTCAGTGGACGGAGTTGAGTTGCTGTCGACTCGCCAAAGGATGAGGGAGGTGTCACCTGATAATTTGAATCGGACGGATTAAGAGGTTGTCTGAAATAACCTGCCTTGGGGTAAGAATGGTCAGAAGTAGGAAAGACCTTAGACCGGCGCTTCGGAACTGGGGTATCAGGTAAACCGGCTGAAGTGACCTGTTGGCCACTGTGCCGGGTTGTCTGGCGAGCTTCATGCTGCTGAGTCTTCAAAATAGATGTTGGATCCAAGTGAGCAAGAGGATGAGAAAATCTTACTATCCGGACTGCTTGGCGGGTTTTTTGTGTTGGCATAGAGTCTGAACCGGAGGAAAGGGTAATTACCTCTACATCATCAGCTTGACTGCCTTCTACGTCCTCCTGAGGAATATCATTGTTAATGAGATGCATGAAAAGAGAGCCAAGTGAGTCAAGTTCTACCTCAACTTCCAGATCATCAGTGTCATCATCAAGCTCCATGTTGATCCGGTCAGCCGTTTTCCATTTCGACGTTCGTTTGACGGCTTTGGTTTTTGGGCGAGATGGTTTGACCGCTTTGTCCCCAGTTGGTTTTACCGCTTTTTCTACGGTTTTTCGTTTCCAGAAGGATTCATCATCCTATACATACATACACAGAAGAAGGATTACAGGTTGCACAAGATAAAAATATTAAAGATGAAAAGGAAGTATAATGCTTACAGCAGGCGGTTTGTTCTTGGCATAGAAGGGACTCAAACCGGTTTGACTACAGGCCAGTTCCGATTCATTCAGAATTTTCTTTACACCTTCAGTGACTTCTTCATCAGATAATTGAAGGTTGCAATGGCGTTGAGGGTCGTCAACCTCACCGGTATATTCACACATTAAACCGGGACGCCGACTTAGTGGCAAGATGCTCCAAGATATCCAACAGCGCACGAAATACAATGGAGTAAGAAACGTACTGATATACAAAATGGCATAAACCGGAGACCAATGCAATAAGGGATAAAAGGTAATACCAGGACAGGAGTACTCAGACACTGTTAAACCGGAGTATAACTATGAAGGTAAAATGCTCCTCTGGTTTATCAGAGGGCTAATGGTATAGATTGCTTACACAAGGTTAAACCGCCTATGTTGGTGTAAGGAGAAACAGATTTCACAGAGACATATGAAAATTTCGGATCTAAAGTAAGACAGAAAAGCAAAAATATTTTGACCGAAAGAGGGTAAGACCCAAAACAATTTATGAAGGACTACATCAACTTTTGCGCATAAGGATTTATGGTAGAAACAGAAGATTGGCCACGACAAGGGATGCGATAAGTGCAAAGCATTCATCTACAGGCCAAGGAAGAACAGCACCAAAAGCTCCAATGAACTTCAAGAACCGCGAAGAGCAGGGAAACCCTAATGGATCTAGAAAGGAAGGGTGGAAGGACTTACTGCGGCTGCGGAAGCAGCAGAGGTGTGATGTGGAACTCTGGTACGAACAGGTCGATGCAGCGGCCGACGGTGAAGCAGAGGCGAGGCTTGGCGATGACGGCGGTGCTCAGGTGCAGAGATGTCGCGAGGAAGAAGGAGGGATGAAAGGATAGCGGAAGGAGAAGAAAGGGGTCTTCTGCCCCTATTTATAAGGCGAAGCGATAAAACGGCAAGTGCGGGACTCGAGGAGCCCAAAAAATGGATAAATTAATAAAGGTGTCGCCTCGGTGACTGAATACACATTAAATGAAGATCAAGGTGAAGATATGAGGGAAGAATTTTTCTAAGTGTAGAAGATTGACATGAACAAGTTCAAACCAATCTGGGGCCTAATGTTGGGGATATTACTACTGGATGTAAACCGGCCTTGCGTAGCCGGGTTAACTCCTTGAAGATTAGAAGCCCAGGAAGATGCAAGGATGATGGCGCTTTACGAAGGCCCAAGGCCCAAGGGCGGGTTAAAGCCTGTAAATGTAAACTGACCTAGTCATGTAACTTGTATTGTAAGATAGGAAGGATAGAGACTGAACCGGACACGTTTATGATCCGGCTTCGGGACTCTGTAGCCCGGCGGGCGTCAACCTATGTATATAAAGGGACGACCCGGCAGCGGTTTAGGGACGGATAACAACTCGAGAGCCAGACAAAGCGGATTCGCTCCCTGGCCTTTGAAACCCTAGCAATGCCAATCACAACTAGACGTAGGCTTTTACCTTCCTTGAAGGGGCCGAACTAGTATAAAACTCCACGTGTCCCCTTGTCCGGTTTAACCCCTTTAAGCTAACCTGTAGCGATGGCTCCACGACTAAGTCCTTTCACAAGGACATCTGCCGTGACAAACCCACGACACTAATCCTATCGAAGACTACGCTTCTGGCAGCCTCCATCTTGAAGCAGTAGAAGAGAGTAGATGGTAAGTTAACCAAGTATCATCGCATAGCATAATCCTACCCGGCGATCCTCCCCTCATCGCCCTGTGAGAGAGCGATCACCGGATTGTATCTGGCACTTGAAAGGGTGTATTTTATTAAGTATCTTGTTCTAGTTGTCATAAGGTCAAGGTACAACTCCAGGTCGTCCTTTTACCGAGGGACACGGCTATTCGAATAGATAAACTTCCTTGCAGGGGTTCACCACATAACCCAACATGCTCGATCCCTCTGGCCGGACACACTTTCCTGGGTCATGCCTGGCCTCGGAAGATCAACACATCGCAGCCCCACCTAGGCACAACAGAGAGATCGGCACGCCGGTCTAAATCCTATGCGCGCAGGGGTCTGGGCCCATCACCCATTGCACACCTGCACATTGCGAAAGCAGCCGGAAGCAGACCTAGTCCCCTTAATACAATCGTAGGCTTACGGTCCAATTCGGTGCGTGCCGCTTAGTCGCTGACGTCAAGAAGGCTTCAGCTGATAGCATGTCGAGTGTCCATAACTGTTTCCGCGTAGTTGGTTAGTGCGTATAGGACAGTGGCCAGACTCGGATCAAATACCAAAATCTCGTTAAGCATATTAATTGATGTAACCACGGACGCGGACCAAGGCCAGGCCCACCTCTCACCTAGGTGGTCTCAACCTGCCCTGTTGCTCCGCTACAAAGATCCACTCAGAGGGCCGTCAGGACAAATGCCCTTTCAGTCCCAATCTGTGAATCACTCGCGGGTACTCTACGATCCAACCTGACTTTAGTGACCACATGTATCATATATTATGTATATAAGTATATACCCGTGATCAGTGATCACGGCCCGGTAGTATAGCATGGCAGACGGACAAGAATGTAGGGCCACTGATGGAATACTAGCATCCTATACTAAGCATTTTGGATTGCAGGTAAAGGTAACAATAGTAGTAGCAAAGACAGGCAATGCATCAGAATAGAATTAAGGAAAGAAGTAACATGCTACACTACTCTAATGCAAGCAGTAGAGAGAAGAATAGGCGATGTCTGGTTGATCAAGGGGGGGCTTGCCTGGTTGCTTTGGCAAGGAGGGGTCGTCAACAACGTAGTCGATCGGGGCACCAGCAGCGGCGTCAGTCTCGTAGTCTACCGGAGAGAAGAGGGCAAAGAAACAATGAATACGATGCAAACAGATGCATATCGATGCATGACATGACAAGTAACAGTGCCAGGTGTGCCCTAATGCAGTAGGAGGTGATACCTGCGAAGGGGGGAAACATCCGGAAAAGTATCCCCGGTGTTTCGCATTTTCGACGGATGAACCGGAGGAGGAAAGTTGCATGTTCGCTATGCTAGGGATGTGTGGCGGACGAACAGGCTACGTATCAGGATTCGTCTCGTCGTTCTAAGCAACTTTCATGTATAAAGTATTTTCATCAGAGTTACGGATTATTTTATATTAATTTTTAATGTTTTAGTTCAATTTATATAATCTATCTCAATTCGAAACTAAAAGAAAAAATGCTAAGTGTACCCAGTAGGGTACACTGTGGCTGACATGTGGGCCAGGGGGACCCAGTTGACCAGTCAAAGTTTGACTGGTCAATAGGGGGTGGGGCCCCCTGTCATACACTATTTTAACTAAGTAATTAGTTTACTTAATCAAAATTTGTTAAGTTGATTACTTATTTAATTAACTAGTTTAACTAATTAATTTACTTAAGTTAATTCTTTAATCCTTTTTTATTTCATTTTCGTTCTCTGATCTACACAGGGGCGGGGCGGGCGATAGCGAGCGCGGCTAACGGGTGCGGGTGCCCGCTACCGGGCAAAGGCCTTAGCCCGGTGCGGTGCAGCGGCAAGCGGCGTCGGCAGCGGTCGGGCAGTGGCAGCAGCTGCTGCCACAACAGCAGTAGTAGGTCTTTTGTACGGTGGCATGATGAAGCGGCGCGAGGGGGGGGGGGGGCTGCAGCAGCAGAAGTGGGTGGAGCAGGAGGCGGGCGCGCGGGGGGGCGGGCCAGACGCGGCGTGCGCATGGCACGGGCATGGGCTGGTAGCCACAGGGGGGCAGAGGGGCACCGGGGAGGCGTAGCCCCGGATGCGGTGAGGGCGGGTGGTGTGGCAATGAACGGAGCAGGGGGATTTTGGGGCGAGGCTGCGGCGGAGGGGCGGCGCGCGTGGCAACCGCAAGCAGAGGCAGCTGGGCGACGGGGTGCGTGCGGCGCGAGCGGCTACGGGCGTGGCGAGCGAGCAGCGGGAGATGGCGGGCGCTCGGGCGCGGCGGACAAGGACGAGCGAGAGAGAGGGAAGGTGGAGGTCGGGCCTCACTTGCGGTGTAGGGGAATGGCAGTGGGCTCGAGGAGGAGGACCGGGACGACGGCGAGGTCGAGGCGGTGGTGCAGCGACGGGGCGACGTGGAGCTCTGGCCGACGGCGACGAGCAGCTACAGCTGGGTGGTCCGGCGATGGGGAGGTCTTCGGGAGGCAGTGGATGGGGCGGGGCACGCCGGCGACGGCGGGGCGGCGTCGGGTTGGGCACCGACGTCGAGCTCAGGGGTGACGGGATCGGGGCAGCGTGCGTTGGGGCGCCCCCGATCCAGAACACGCGGGGGGGAGTGGGGGGGTTAGGTTAGGGTTCTTGGGAGTGGGGGTATGTGTAGGCCGGGGTGGGCCGGCCTGGCTGGGACATGGCCCAGTTGGGCCAGGGGCTTTCTTTTTCTCCCTTTTTTTAGTTTTCATTTTTATTTTCTGTTATTCACTTAGCTAAAGTTTCGTATATTATTTTGCTAGCTAATGAGTTTTGTTTAGTACGAAACTTCACACACAAATGCTATGCAATATTATTAGGTTGCACAAAAAGTTTGAAATATTTTTTGATTAGTTTAAATATTTGTTCAATCATAAATGGTTAATTTAAATGAAGTTGGTTCATGTTTTAATTAATTTAGAGGCACATGATTATTCCCAAAATGTTGATTGATGCTCTATAATTAATCAGTGAATATTTACAATCCTTTGAACATTTTTTGAATCTCTGTTTGATGAATTTTATAGTTTGATTTGTTATTTAAATTTGAAATTGAACTCAGTTTGAAACAAGTGAGGTTTAGCAAAAATTGATCATGATGACATGGCATCATTAGCAGGGGTTTACTGTAGCTTAACTATCGGGGTGTCACAAATCTCCTCCACTACAAGAAATCTTGTCCCAAGATTTAAGAGGGGAAGTGACGGGGAAGGGATTTAGTTATGAAATTCTAACGGGCGTTCTCGATCTTGGTTGATCTTCTCAAAGCGGTCGACCCCATTACGTTGATGTCTTCATTTCTCTGCTTCAGGTCATCATGATGAAGTCAGCATCTTTTCTTCGGGGACTCCATCGTACTTATGAAGGAATAATAATAATAATAATAATAATAATAATAATAATAATAATAATAATAATAATAATAATAATAAAGGGGTATTCCTGGAGAACAGACCTCTGCAAGGTTGATTATCTGGTCGATAACATCGGGGAAGGTGGCGGAAAGTAACTCTCGAAATGAAACTTAAGAAAATATCAAGAGCAAGTAAGGAGGTGTCATGGGAAGTTTCGAACGGGTAGGCAATCGCTCGATGCCTGAAACAGGGCATGAAAGGGGTTCAAAGCAACGGGGATAAGTATTGCGTTTCATACCAGAATTGATGATCTCATCGGAAGGTGGCTCGTGAATTACATACGAGACCACGCCTGAGGAATAACTTTGGGAACAAGGGATGTACAGGAGAGTCAGGTTTCGATCCTATGGAACTGTGGGTTATGGGCCCACCATGTGGGTTAAGAGTAGGAAGGGCAGTTACGTCTTGCATGATCATGTAAGCAAGGCGTGTCAGAGGATAGTTTGTCGGTTATGTCGGCAACAACATTGGTACCAAGGGCGAGGGACAAAGAGAACCATTTTCTTGCTCATTGAAACAAGGCAGACCAATAGGCAAACTTCTCGTCCATCAGTGATTACCGGAATGCCATCAACAAAAGCAACAGGGTCTTACTGACATGGTTGTACCCCAAGGTGTTTGCATAAGCAGAAGAATATTACTGCTTGGATCATATATATCACAAGAAAGGTTAAGCAAAACAATGTAAAGGAAAATGTGATTATCGGAGTAAATAGAACAATGGAAAGGAAAACGTGTTTAAACACATATTTCACGGGTATGTCCTTCCCGAGGACAAGCAGAGCGTGATATCCATGACAGGACAGAAAGTAGAAAACCATTTAGGTAATGGAAGGGGAATTTCATGACATTACCCATACAACGGTGTTAGGATATTTGATAAAGAAAATTTAGCATTTTGCTTCAAATGTTCCTATTGAAGATCGGAGTACTGCAAACATGCTTTGAGATAGCTTTGACATGATCTTCGAGCAAGGTCGGACCTTGGATACTCAAAGGATTCATCAGGAACAACTTATAAAATAAGTCTTATAATTTCCTCATTGAAGAATGGATAACCTTGCTAAAAAGGAAACGGTAACAATAGGTCCTCCAGCTTGGTGTGCTAGGCATGACATCACCTTACCGGGTGATATAAAGACCAATGTTATGACTCTCGGAAAATCTTCCAACCATCATATCTGACCGAGATTCAGATCTGATTGGTGTCATGATACCTGCGTGAGAAGAAAAGGTGCAACGCAACTGACAAGATGACAACATAAGATTCTCGTGCAACGAACTATGGAAGCGAGTTCCGAAACAAGAGTTCATCATTAAACCAAGGAGAGGGTAAGGAGCTGGCTGATGGACTCAGTGAAAATTCATCAAGAATTCCAACAAGATGGATTTCCACAATTATGTGAACAAGGAGATGAAATTTGTTAGATCAATTGGTATAATATAATGAGGTTTGTTCAAGGAAAACATACACAATTAAACATCGGTTGAAAGGTGCACCCGAAATATGGGCTTAGGTAGCATGATCAATGTTAGAATGGTGATTCAATAATCAATAGTCTAAGAATCAAGCTATCGACCAGTAACTTCAAGCAATAGGGTTGCTATAAGTTTTGAAATTACACCTCACGGTCCATTTGTCCGCATTCCAGTTATAAACAACACGGGGACCAAGAAGGAATGGTGATGGTGAGAAGTATCACTTGTATCAAGAATTCTCAAGAGGTGGTGAAATTCCCACGACATTCTTAAAAAAGGTGGTAATATTCCAAGGTAAAGAAGAACAATGCTGGATAGCAAGGAACTCAAGGTATAACACAAAACACGAACAAGTTGTGTTGGAGGGAAGGCAATAAAGTGACCGATGATAACACGAATCATCGAGGTCAAGGATGGTATTTCTCATCATGAATTCGATTTATATCCTAGAAGAGCTCATAAGTGTGATGATGATCATGACACATTTGTCGAGAGATTTCATGAAGATGTAATCAATTAGCGACGACGTCAAGCCAAGGGAATGGTGAAGCAAAAGGCTATTATAACCATAGATAAGATGCCATCTCAGAATTCAGAGTTGTCTCTCAAGACAAACAATATGATGGTGAAAGTTTGATGTAAGCTTAGAGCACTGTCGGGATTGTGTCCTGAGGATGAAGGACATAGGTAGAATGGTTAAGCAGTCAGCCTGACGATGATGATGTAGTCAATTAGCTGGGAATGATACGATCAAGTACAAACTCGTAAGCAACGAAGATTACTAAGAGTTGTTGAATCGCAGTGCAGACTCGATTCAGTTATCGGTGTCTTTGAGTGTTTAATAAGTCAGAGCCCGTGAAAAAAATTGGAATCGGTGAGAATGTAGTACTTGATGAAAAACTCATAAGAAGTTATGCAGTTTAGTGATAATCTTGAAATACCGGGGGTAATACTCGACGATAGATCAAAGTAGAGGTTGGACTAGGGTATTGCTTTGCAGAAGACAGGTCCTTAAACTTGCACGGGGAATGGTATTTAAAGGAGAACATGGTTGGCACCACGATTACAAAAGGCCAGATCCCAGATATAAGATGAACTTATACGACGGGAATAATTAATTTAAGACAAGCTTTAATGATAAGATCTACATCGCATCCGTGGGCATGAACACAAAGTTCAAGGTCGACTCCCACTTCTTCAATGCATAACCTTTCATTCACTGCTCTACTAAAAATGATTCGGGTGCGAAGATCTACCTGGTGAATTACCAGACACTACAAAAAAATACACTTCTGTGATGATACGTGTTTGTCACAGTAGGTCGCTTTTTTGTCAAGCATGTACATCCATGACAAATTTATGACAGAATCAAGATAGTCATACATGTGCTGTCGTAGAAGTGTTCCATTACATTACTAAAATTATCATCACGGAAGTGTCCACTTCCATGACGATAAATCACGCGTCATAGAAGTGCGTTCGTCAAAGGTGACCGACATGTGGCATCCACCGCAACGGAACGTCGTTAAGCTATCGGGTCGTGTTTTGGATCCAATAACCCGTTAACAGCCCCGACCAATGGGGATTTTCCATGTGTAAAATCATCATTGGCTAGAGGAAACACGTGTCGGCTCATCGTCGGGACAGATGTCATCCACTCACTGGACAGAAGGCGCCTATGATACGTCGACACGGGGCACGGCCCAACAAGTTTAAATGGGCCGGCCCAACTAAAGGCCCACAAGATTTTGTGGACCATAATGGGCCGGCCTAGCTAAAGGCCCACGAGATTTTGCGGACCGTAATGGGCTGGCCCAGCTAAAGGCCCAGAAGATTTTACGGCCATAATGGGCCGGCCCAGGTAAAGGCCCACAAGATTTTTGTGTGCCATAATGGGCCGACCCAGGTAAAGGCCCACAAGATTCTTGCGGGTCATAATGGGTCGGCCCAGCTAAAGGCCGACGAGATTTCACCGACATTAATGGGCCGGCCCAGCTGTAGGCCCACAAGATTTTGAGGACCCTAGTAGGCCGGCCCATTAACTGGCTGCCATGTTTTGGGCCAAATGTCGGCCCATATTTTATTCGGTCCATTAATTGCCTGCCACGCTCTGGGCCTAATAGTGGCCCATATGAGATCCGGCCCGTTAAAAGCCTACCACGTTCTGGGCCAAATTACGGCCCAGATCAGGTCCGGCCCTTTAAGAGGCTTTGGGCTCAACTATGGCCCATATCAGATTCGGCCCGTCAACTGGACACTATGCTTTTGGGCCCACTTGCTAAAGGCTCACTTAGTAATTCGGCCTGATAGTAGTTTTGGCCTGTTAAGTGCCCGTTTAACATTTCGGTCCTATATTAATTTCGGCTTGTTAAAAGCCCGTCATATAGTTGGGCCTAACTACGGCCCGGTTTGCATCCGGCCTGCTCGCAGCCGATATCTGATTGGGCCAAACAAGGACCCAGACAATTTTGGCCTGTTAAAAGCCCGTGATTTGATTCACACAATCATGGGCCGGGGTTCATTTCGGGCTGCTGCGTAACTAGTAGGAATTAAGAACAAACCGACTCTATACAATAAAGAAATTAAGGCATAGTAACTAAGAATAAACCTACACTACACAATAAAGGAAGGCCTCTTTTGGTTCATAGGATAGGATTATCATAGGAATTGGAATCTTGTAGGAAATGAGATGACATGTATCTCAAATCCTATGCGTAGGAATAGGAAACAAGATGTCATTTGGTTGACACCAAAGGAATTTTTCCATTGAGTCTAGGCTCTTTTTTATTTTCCTATGAAATGTGGAGGATAGGAACCAATCCTATGTAGGAATAGAAATCCAGTCCTATGAACCAAATGGCTCTAAAGGAAAAAATCCTATAAGAATCCTATCCTCTAGAATTCCTATGAAATTCCTCTAAACCAAAGGAGGCCTTAAGGTATATTACATCCACTGGGCATCAAAGTTCGCCACCAGTGATCATAAAGTGCAACGAAGAAGCAGATTACAAAAACTGGGCACCATTGCAGCGTATGATAACCCACAAGTATAGGGGATCGCAACAACTTTCGAGGGTAGAGTATTCAACCCAAATTTATTGATTCGACACAAGGGGAGCCAAAGAATATTCTCAAGTATTAGCAGCTGAGTTGTCAATTCAACCACACCTGGAAACTTAGTATCTGCAGCAAAGTGTTTAGTAGCAAAGTAATATGATAGTGGTGGTAGCGGCAACAAAAGTAAAGACAGCAAAAGTAATGTTTTTGGTATTTTGTAGTGATTGTAACAGTAGCAGCGGGAAAGTAAATAAGCGAGAACCAGTATATGGAAAACTCGTAGGCACCGGATCAGTGATGGATAATTATGCCGGATGCGGTTCATCATGTAACAGTCATAACATAGGGTGACACAGAACTAGCTCCAATTCATCAATGTAATGTAGGCATGTATTCCGTATATAGTCATACGTGCTTATGGAAAAGAACTTGCATGACATCTTTTGTCCTACCCTCCCGTGGTAGCGGGGTCCTATTGGAAACTAAGGGATATTAAGGCCTCCTTTTAATAGAGAACCGGAACAAAGCATTAGCACATAGTGAATACATGAACTCCTCAAACTAGAGTCATCACCGGGAGTGGTCCCGATTATTGTCACTTCGGGGTTGCTGGATCATAACACATAGTAGGTGACTACTGACTTGCAAGATAGGATCAAGAACTCACATATATTCATGAAAACATAATAGGTTCAGATCTGAAATCATGGCACTCGGGCCCTAGTGACAAGCATTAAGCATAGCAAAGTCATAGCAACATCAATCTCAGAACATAATGGATACTAGGGATCAAACCCTAACAAAACTAACTCGATTACATGATAAATCTCATCCAACCCATCACCGTCCAGCAAGCCTACAATGGAATTACTCACGCACGGCGGTGAGCATCATGAAATTGGTGATGGGGGATGGTTGATGATGACGACGGCGACGAATCCCCCTCTCTGGAGCCCCGAACGGACTCCAGATCAGCCCTCTCGAGAGGTTTTAGGGCATGGCGGCGGCTCCGTATCATAAAACGCGATGATTTCTTCTCTCTGATTTTTTTCTCATCGAAACTCAATATATGGAGGTGGAGTTGGAGTCGGAGACGCAACAGGGGGCCCACGAGGTAGGGGGGCGCGCCCTAGGGGGGGCGGCCCCCACCCTCGTGAGAAGGGTGTGGGCCCCCCGGTCTTCATCTTTTGCGAGGATTTTTTATTGCTTTTTCTAAGATGTTCCGTGGAGTTTCAGGTCATTCCAAGAATATTTGTTTTCTGCACATAAAATAACACCATGGTAATTCTGCTGAAAACAGCGTCAGTCCGGGTTAGTTCCATTCAAATCATACAAGTTAGAGTCCAAAACAAGGGAAAAAGTCTTTGGAAAAGTAGATACGACGGAGACGTATCAACTCCCCCAAGCTTAAACCCTTGCAATTCAGTTGACAAACTGAAAGAAAGAAAGAAAAACTTTTACAAACTCTGTTTGCTCTTGTTGTTGTAACTATGTCAAGCCAGTATTCAAGTTTTCAGTATAGATTATAACTAACCACATTTGCAATAATTCTCAGGTCTCATAATTACTCATATCAATAGCATAATCAACTTGCAAGTCATAATAATAAATCTCGGATGACAACACGTTCTCAAAACAATCATAATATGATATAACAAGATGGTATCTCGCTAGCCCTTTCTGAGACCGCAAAACGTAAATGCATAGCACCTTTAAAGATCAAGGACTGACTAGACATTGTAATTCATGGTAAAAGAGATCCAATCATAGTCATACCCAATATAAATTAACAGTGATGAATGCAAATGACAGCTGTGCTCTCCAGCTAGTGCTTTTTAATAAGAGGGTGATGACTCAACATAAAGGTAAATGGATAGGCCCTTCGCAGAGGGAAGCAGGGATTTGTAGAGGTGCCAGAGCTCGGTTTTTAAATAGAGATAAATTGTATTTTGAGCGATATACTTTCATTGTCAACGTAACAATTAAGAGATGGCGATATCTTCCATGCTAAACACATTATAGGCGGTTCCCAAACAGAATGGTAAAGTTTATACTCCCCCTCCACCAACAAGCATCAATCCATGGCTTGCTCGAAACAACGAGTGCCTCCAACATACATCAGGTCCCAAGGGGAGTTTTGTTTGCAATTAATTTTGATTTAGTTTGCATAAAGCATGGGACTGGGCATCCCGGTGACTAGCCATTCTCTCGTGAGTGAGGAGCGGAGTCCACTCCTCTTGAGAATAACCCGCCTAACACGGAAGATAAGGACAACCTTTGTTGATACATGAGCTATTCGAGCATACAAAACAGAATGTTTATTTGAAGGTTTAGAGTTTGGCACATACAAATTTACTTGGAACGGTAGGTAGATACCGCATATAGGAAGGTATAGTGGACTCATCTGGAATAACTTTGGGGTTTAAGGGATTGGATGCACAAGCAGTATTCCCGCTTACTACAAGTGAAGGCCAGCAAAAGACTGGGAAGCGACCAACTAGAGAGCGACAACAACCATGTACATGCATTAAAATTAATAAACATTGGATGCAAGCATGAGTAGGATATAATCCACCATGAACATAAATATCGTGAAGGCTATGTTGATTTTGTTTCAACTACATGCGTGAACATGTGCCAAGTCAAGTCACTTAAATCATTCAAAAGAGGATACCACCCCATCATACCACATCATAATCATCTCAATAGCATCTTGGCATACAAGGGAAATCATTATAACTCATAGCTAATCAAGCATGGCACAAGCAACTAAGATCTCTAATGGTCATTGCAAACATGTTTATTCATAATAAGCTGAATCAAAAACGAGGGTGTCGGAGTAATGGGCCACGGGTAGGCTAACCCGAGCCCCAGAACCTTTCAAGACATCGGGGCAGGCTGCGACCCTCAAGATCCCAGGACACGGAGCCGCCTTTAAAGAAGTCGGCGGCAAGGCAACCGACTAGCCACTCGCGGCCGAGTCCCAGGAACGACTTCAGGATAAGCCGACTCCTGACTGCCGACTTCCCAAGAAGCCGACCTTGGGGAGTCGGACCGCGACTCCAACAAACCCCATATCCTCATCGGGAGGGACAGGACAGGGGAGTAGCTACAGTAAAGCCCGCTCCCGCCCCTTACGAGGGGCAGGCATGGCCACAGCACGCCGTACCCAGGGAGATCTCCGTGCGGCGTGGCACTGTTGCCGTGCCGGCCCTGACATCAGCGCCGAAGGACCGAATCCTACGCCCACAATGGCTTGTCTGTACGACCCTGGGGCGGCGGGTCCCACCAGCCAGTGGGACCCCATAAGACGGCAAGTGCGCCACCAGTCGGCCAGATCCTTCCCCAGGGCCCACGCGCCATTAATCAGATGTGAAGGAGAGTGGCAATAGAGATCGCCCGCCAGGCGGCGGGGCTGTTGCCACGACTCCATGACCAAGCTCGCGTTATCAGAAGCACGGCTACAGTAACAAGCAGCCGGCAAGACCCGCCCACACCGGACGCGGCATGTCGGCTCCGTACCTAGCCAGTCGGCGGGGCCCACCAGTCGGCGGAGAAGACGGAGGCCAGAGGCACTGATAGCTGGGCCCGCATCCAGCCGGATTACCATTGTACCCTTGGGGGGTAGGCCTATATAAACCCCCCAGGGCACCCATGCAAAGGGTTGGAATCCATTAGCTCTAGACCAGATCATATAGGAGGGAGAGAGCTAGCCTTGCCCTCTCCTACCTCCAGGAAACAGCTCAAGGAGCAATCGTGTAAACACTTTGCCATAGTGATCATGCGGAGACCCCGTAGAGCGGCAGTAGGGGTATTATCTCCCCGGAGAGCCCTGAAGCTGGGTAAGATTCGCCGGCGTGCATGTCTACGCCTCATCCCGTTTCCAGGCACCGGCGACGTTCTACTCGCCCCCACCATGATAAGCCATCCTTTGGCATATGTCGCACCCAACCCCCGACATTTGGCGCCCACCGTGGGGCCTGGTGCATCGTCGTCTGGAGACCTGTTCTGGACGGGAACCCTTTTCCTCCCTGGCGAGCGCAGCCAGCCAGGCACGCCAGACGGAGTTTGCGCCGACGCGCTGCACAGCTAGCCGCCTCGCCGAACTTGTCGGCAAGGTTCGCATCTCCGACGAACCTGCATCCAACACAGGCACGGGCGGCTCCGAGAGCCTCCTCGCGGGCCTCCTCGATCAACTCCACGTCGCCGGCGAGCCTGCCGTAGACTTGGAGTCTGTAGGTTCCACCGACCCGATGCTGGTCGACTCCGACACCGCGTCACTCGACGCGTTCCCCACTAATGTGGTGGTCTATGACAAGCCTCTCCCTCGTGCGGAGAGCGGCGGAAGCACCGTCACCGAGGTGCTCGTCATCAGTCATGACGAGCCCTCCGGCGGAGGAGCGCATGACCCACTTGGCATGGCGCTACAAGACCTGACTGCGCCCATTCCGGAAGACGCTGACGCGGAGACATTGGAGGCGCGCCGCCTTCAGCTCGTCGAAGGTGCGAAGAAGCTGGCTAGCATGAGACGCTTGTCAGAAGCCTACCAACGAGAGATGGATTGCGCTGTTGGTGGCTCGCCAGCCCCAGCTGGGCCCTGCCGCCTTGGCACGGTCCAGCAGTGCGGCGTAGCCATCGCCAACCTGTTCGGGGCAAGACGCCCTGTGTACGCTACACCTGCGGAGAACATTTGAGCCGCCCAGGAGATGGCGGATGAGCTAGACAATTTTGAGGGCGAAGAGCGCCGCCTGATGATGGAGCGAGTCCAGCGGCTCCTCGACGCGGATGTCGCACAGAACGAGGCCGGCTGCCGCACAAAGGCGCCGCAGCGGCAAAACAACGACCTTCGCCGAGACCAAGGCACGACGTCTCGAACGCCGACTGGCGGCGCCCGAGGAAGAAAGGACAAGGATCCGACTGCTAGCCACAGTCGGACTCACATTACCATAGAGCGCGACCGAGATGGCCACCCGAGAGCAGTAGAACGCCGGGACGACTGTCCGCCTCCTCCTCCTCGCAAGGAAAGGCGAGTCTCCCTGCCGCCTGTTGATCATCCGACTCTTGGCGACCGCCTTGGCCGCCGAGAGGGTGTCGGGGAAAACAACGCCCGCCACCGGATCGACCGGCTTCACCGATCCCTGGCGCTGGAAGAAGAAGACGAGCTGGGTCCGCCTTGTTTCGGGCCCCGCATTCGAGACGAGCCCTTTCCCAAAGGGTTCACGCTCCCAAGAGACACGCCCAAGTACACCGGCTCCATGAAGCCGGAAGACTGGCTAGTCGACTACTCCACGGCTGTCAGCATAGCGAACGGCAACAAGCGTGTCGCCGTAAAATACGTTCCGCTCATGCTCCAGGGCACGGCCCGGACATGGCTGAATAGCCTGAAGCCCCGCAGCATCAACAGCTGGGTCGACTTCACCGAAGCATTCGTCCAGAACTTCACCAGCACATACAAGCGTCCTCCCAAGCCTTGTCAGCTCTCCTTGTGCATGCACGGTCCCGACGAGTCGACTCGCGACTACCTCACGCGTTGGGCCGAGCTTCGGAACTCCTGCGAGGGCGTGCACGAGGTGCAGGCTATCGAGTACTTCATCGCCGGGTGCAGAGAAGGCACCCTCCTCAAGCACAAGCTCCTCTGTGACGAGCCAGAAACCCTCGACGAGCTACTGATCATAGCAGACAAGTACGCCATGGCCGACTCCTCCATGAAGGCGGAGATTCAAGTTAGCGCAACTGGCAAAGTGGCCCCTCAAGCTCCAAGAACTCCGGCGGGAGATGCCAGTCGGCGGCAACAGCAGAGCGACCACAAGCGCAAGGCCCCGCAGCCGGCTTCCAGCAGCCGGCAGGTTGCGACAGTCGAAGCCCAGCAGCCGGATGGGCAGCCTTCACCCAAGCGACAGAAAGGTGGCAAGCCCAACTGGTTGCCCGCCTTCTCATACGAGCAAACCCTGGATGGTCCTTGCAAGTTCCATAGCGGCGCGAAGCCGTCGAATCACACCACCCGGAAGTGCCACTGGCTCACCAGGATCGCCAAAGGAGACAGCCTCCTACCTCCCCCGCCTGCTGGGCAGCCGCCGCCGCCTCCGCCCCAGCAGCCGGCTGTCAGGCCAGTCGGCGCAGTACAAGACGAATACCCCGAAGAACACGGAGCCTACGTGGTATTTACCAGTATGGCTGATGATCGACGCAGCAGGTGGCTGCAGCGACAAGAGGTGAATGCAGTAGCGTTAGAGACACCAGAGTTCATGCACTGGTCCAAAAAGCCTATCAGCTGGAGCAAGGCTGATCACCCAGAGGTGATGCCGAGTCCGGGCTCTTATGCCTTGGTCCTGGATGCCACCTTTGCCACGGATAGACGAGCTGCTCGTTTCTTGCAAGTTCTGATAGACGGAGGCAGCAGCATTAACATCCTGTACAAGGACACCATGGAGAAATTAGGAATCAAGCAAAGACAGCTTCAGAACAGCCGGACTGTGTTCCACGGCATTGTTCCTGGGCTTTCCTGCTCACCAATCGACAAGATCCTGATGGACGTCCTCTTTGGAGACAAAGATCACTTCCGCCGAGAGTCGGTTTGGTTTGAGGTGGTGGACCTTGAGAGCCCATACCATGCACTACTCGGCCGACCCGCCTTGGCCAAGTTCATGGCGGTCCCCCACTACGCCTACCTCAAAATGAACATGCCCAGTTCCAGGGGGATTCTGACCATAGCCGGCGACTACCGGAAGTCGTCTGCCTGTGCGGCTGAGAGCAGTTGGCTAGCCGAGTCCCTGGTAATCGCGGCCGAGAAGCGGCTCCTTGAACGGGTTGTGGCGATGGCCAGCAAGCAACCAGAGGTACCGCCCAACCCAAAGGAGTCGGAGGCTGAGGGTTCGTTCAAGCCGGCCAAGGAGACAAAGAAGATACCCTTGGATCCGGAGCACCCAGAGAGGTACGCTGTCGTAGGCGCAAACCTCGACAGCAAATAGGAAGGCGAGCTCGTCGATTTCCTCCATGAGAATCGGGACATCTTCGCATGGTCCCCCAAAGACATGCCAGGTGTACCGACAGAATTTGCCAAGCACAAGCTACATGTCCGATCTGATGCAAAGCCGGTCAGGCAGCCCCTGCGCCGCCTATCAGAAGAGAAGAGAAAAGTTGTCGGAGAAGAAATAGCCCGGCTCCTAGCGGCCGGCTTCATTATGGAAGTATTCTTTCCAGAGTGGCTAGCCAATCCGGTCTTGGTACTGAAGAAGAACAAGCAGTGGCGAATGTGTATTGACTACACGAGCCTCAACAAGGCCTGCCCCAAGGACCCGTTTGCTCTACCAAGAACTGATCAGGTGATAGACTCCACCGCCGGATGCGAGCTGTTGAGCTTTTTGGATGCATACTCAGGATATCACTAGATCAAGCTGAACCGGCTGACAGACTGAAGACCGCCTTCATCACGCCGTTTGGAGCCTTCTGCTACCTCACCATGACGTTCGGCTTGAGGAATGCCGGCGCCACCTTTCAGCGTTGCATGCAGAAGTGCCTCCTCAAGCAACTCGGGAGAAACGCCCACGTCTACATGGACGATGTGGTGGTGAAGACGGAAAAGCATGGAACACTGCTGGAAGACCTCAAGGAGACCTTTAAGAACCTGCGCCGATTCCAGATCAAGCTCAACCCCGAGAAGTGCGTCTTCGGAGTACCAGCCGGCCAACTCCTTGGCTTCCTGGTCTCCGAACGTGGCATAGAATGCAACCCTGTAAAGATCAAGGCCATTGAGAGGATGGAGGTACCCAGCCAACTGCTGGACGTACAAAAGTTCACCGGCTGCTTGGCGTCCATTAGCTGGTTCATCAGTCGGCTGGGCGAGAAAGCTCTCCCCTTATACCAACTCATGAAGAAGACCACTTTCTTCGAATGGAACCACAAGGCGGATGAAGCTTTTCTCCAGTTGAAGAAGATGCTGACTACTCCACCCGTTCTGGCGGCTCCGACTCCTAAGGAACCTATGCTCCAGTACATCGCCGCCACCAGCCGGGTAGTCAGCACGGTCATTGTAGTGGAACACAAGGAGGAAGGCAAGGCACTACCTGTCCAGAGACCGGTATATTACCTGAGCGAAGTACTGTTGGCCTCCAAGCAGAACTACCCCCGCTACCAGAAGATGTGCTATGGCGTACACTTTACCGCCAAGAAATTGAAGCCTTACTTTCAAGAGCATCCAATCACTGTGGTCTGCACGGCCCCACTTGCCGAGATCATCGAAAGCCGAGATGCTTCTGGCCGAGTGGCCAATTGGGCCGTAGAGCTAGCTCCCTACACCATCCACTACCAGCCCCGCACCGCCATCAAGTCACAAGCACTGGCCGACTTTCTCGTCGACTGGGCCAAGACCTAGTACCTACCTCCAGCGCCCGACTCCACCCATTGGCGGATGCATTTCAACGGCTCCAAGATGCGCACCGGCTTGGGAGCCGGCGTCGTCCTCACTTCCCCTAAAGGCGACAAGCTCAAATACGCACTGCAAATCCATTTTGCTGCCTCCAACAACGTCACCGAGTACGAGGCGCTCATTCACGGGCTCCGGCTTGCCAAAGAACTTGGCATTCGCCGGATCCTGTGTTATGGCGACTCGGACTTAGTGGTCCAACAGTCATCTGGCGACTGGGACACCAAAGATGCAAACATGGCGAGTTGTCGTTTCCTCGTGCAGCAACTCAGTGGGTATTTCGAGGGGTGCGAGTTCCTCCATGTGCCAAGAAACGACAACGACCAAGCAGATGCCTTGGCACGAATCGGCTCTACCCGCCAAGCAATACAATCCGGCGTCGCCCTTCAACGCCTCCTCAAGCCGTCTGTCAAGCCTTCACCAGAATCAGACTCCATCTTCGTGCCGGCTCCTCCCGAAGAAGTCAGATCCGACTCCAGAGCCCCGGCAGACGGTACGGGGATTTTGGCAGATGGCTCCTAAGGCACCACGGTCGAGGCCGGCCCAGGGACTGCAGTACCCGGCCCGGGGACTCCGGCGGCGGGCTCGAAGACTCCAGAGCTCGGCCCAAGAGCCGCGCCAGTCGGCCCGGGGACTTCATTAACCCAGCAAGCGGTTGTTGACTCCAACCCGCCGCCTCCCAGCCCAACCGCCCTCGTCCAAGTCGCAGTTCTGGCAGTCGAAGAAATAGCAGCACCCTCATGGGCCCAGCCCATCCTCAATTTCCTGGTGAGCAAAGAGCTGCCGACTGATGAGACCTTAGCTCGGCAAGTACAACGCCGAGCGGCAGCCTACACCATAGTCAACAGAGAGCTGGTCAGGTGCAGCGTCACTGGTGTCTACCAGCACTGCGTAGAGCCAGAGCAAGGCCAAGCAATTCTCAAAGACATCCATCAAGGCGAGTGCGGCCACCATGTGGCTTCAAGAGCACTCGTCGCAAAAGCCTTTCGACACGGTTTCTTCTGGCCGACTACCTTAGAAGAGGCCAAGGAATTGGTCCAAGAATGCAAAGGGTGCCAGAAGTTCAGCTCCAAGCCGCACCAGCCGACTTCTGCACTCAAGACCATCCCCATTGCCTGGCCTTTCGCAGTTTGGGGTCTAGACATGGTGGGACCATTCAAGACGGCACGAGGTGGCTTAACTCACTTGTCGCGGTGGACAAGTTCACCAAGTGGATAGAAGTGAAGCCAATCAAGAAACTGAACGATCCGACTGCCGTGACTTTCATCTCCGATATCACAATTCGGTACGGCATACCACACAGCATCATCACCGACAACGGCACAAATTTTGCCAAAGGTGCCTTGGCCCATTTTTGCGCAACACAGGGCATCCGACTGGACCTAGCGTCCATCGCCCATCCACAGTCAAACGGCCAGGTGGAGCGAGCAAACGGCCTCATCCTATCCGGCATCAAGCCCCGGCTGGTCGAGCCTCTGGAGCGCTCGGTTGGCTGCTGGCTCGATGAGTTGCCAGCCGTCCTCTGGAGTCTGCGCATGACTCCAAACAAGTCAACCAGCTTCATGCCTTTCTTCCTCGTCTACGGTGCCGAAGCTGTCATCCCAACGGACATAGAGTTCGACTCCCCGCGAGTCACCATGTACACCGAGGAGGAAGCAGAAGAAGCACGTCAAGACGGCGTCGATCTGCTGGAAGAGGGCTGGCTGTTGGCACTCAGCCGGTTCAGCATCTACCAGCAGAGCCTGCGCCGATACTACAACAGGAAGGTCAAGCCAAGATCTTTGCAAAAAGGCGACCTTGTGCTCCGGCTGATCCAGCAAACAGCCGGCCAGCACAAGCTGTCGGCACCTTGGGAAGGCCCTTTCATCATCAGCAAAGTGCTGGGAAACGACTCCTACTACCTGATTGACGCTCAGAAGCCCCGAGCACGCAAGAGGGATGACTCCGGCAAAGAGAAAGAGCGGCCATGGAATGCAAATATCCTCCGAAGATCTTACAGTTGATGCAGTATGTACCATGCTACCTTTTGTATTAAAGTACCAAGACTTCGGGCCCCCCGAGACGAGCTCGGGGACTGCCCTCTTTTGTCTATATGATAAAAGTTATGCCTACGGGTATGTTACTCTTTGATTGTCGCTGGGCACCGGGCTTGACAGGTCGGCCCGGGGACTTGCCGCCTTGCACTATGAAATGCTTCCTGCAGCCGGACAAGTAGTGTGTGACGCCTAAGCCGTCTCCTGTCAGAAGCCGTAGCTCGCAGAGCGACTGTACGGTGGGCAGGAGTAACGTAGAATGGGCATTCACATGAAAAATGGCTAAGGACTCAAAGCATAGACCATATCTTAAAGACGGCTTCCAGCCTTCCTTTTTTCTTTTCGCAAACCGACTATTAAGCAGTCGGCTCACCGCCTTCTATTCAACTTGCTAAAAAACTCTAAAATGACTAAGTACTTGCCTCCCCAAAGTAGCCAAGCATTTGATCCAACGGCAGTCCGCGGAGCGGCTGTCCAACTGGCAAGACAGACAACTAAGGGAAAGCGGCAACGAAAAAGCCAAAAGAGCAATGAGCAAGAAAAGATAGAATTCGGATAAATATTTACATAGCATAGGCCCTTGGCCGAATCTTCGAGCAGAAGTTCAAAATACACCCCACGGGTGGAATTGTGCAAATTAACAAGTTCTTCAAAGAATACTAAAGCAGATAAAATAGGCGGCAGCCTAAGATGCGGCAGACGGATTCAGAGGGTCGGGGGAGACGGCAGCGTCAGGCATTGGGGCGGCCGGCTGGGCAGTCTCAGCTCGATCGCCCCCGGCGGCAGCCGGCTCGGTCGCACGCGGCTCGTTGCTGGAGGCACGGTCGAGCTGAGGCTGGCCGTCCGCTCCGTCTTCTGGTTCTTCCGTCTCGCCTCCGTCCTCCGCCTCGCCTTCCTCCTCAGCGCTGGAACCGATCACCTCCGCCGAGTCCCCGCCGTAGTCTGGGTTCATTCCAAACCACTCCGGCGGTACCTCCTCACCGTCTTCAGACCGCTCGGGGACGAAGATGCTGGTGTCGGTGTACTCGGCGATTGCCGCAGCACGCTTGACAAGGGCGTCTTCCGCAGCTGCCAGCCGGTCTAGGTCCAGCCCCGGATACCACACCTTGACGAACTCCAAGGCCCGGCGCGCTCCAGCTCGGGCCGAGGAACCTTTCCAGGCTTCAAGACGACCAGCCGCGACCTCCAGCCAGTCGGCAGTCCGACTGGGGGTGCGCACAGCCTGCATGTCCAGCCACAGGGCAGCAATCGCCTGGGCGCCGACACGTTGAAGCCGGGGCAGCATCCGGTGAGTCGGCCGAAGGCGAGCCTCGATGCTCAGGATATGCTCATCAAGGGTTCTGGGGGCGTCAGCGGTGATCTCTGCACCTTCCGCCCTCCGACCTTCACGGTCAGCCTCGATGGCTTGGATGGCGGCCTGCGAGTGCCCAGGGAAGAAGTCTGCCAAGACGGAAGAAACGAAGAAACAAGTCAAAAACCGGGAGTCGGCACAATTTATAATCGGCAGCTCGAAGAAAGAAAGTAAAGAAACTCACCATCAATAATGTCTTCAATCTCATGGAAGCCGGAGGCCAGCATTGCCTCTCTGTCAGTCCAGGAGGAGCGCTCGCTCGCGAACTCGGCCAGGAGGGCGGTTTCCGCCTCTTCCGCCTCCTTCTGCGTCTTCGCAAGCAGCTCCCTCTGCTCTGCCAATTGAGTGGCCAGCAGATCGCGCTCTGTGGCGAGCTTGCTGCACTCCTCCCCCTTGGCGCGCAACGCGGAGTTGGATTCGCTCGGCTGCTATTGAAGAACAGCGTTGGCTTCTGAAGAGAAGGAAGAAAGAAGGTGTTAAGTCATCAGTAAAGAAGGTCGTCGGGGAGATCCGGCCCGACTGCTCAGCAGTCGGCCCGAATTTCGGGGACTACAGCCCGAGGGTGCGCCAGCGCGCCCCCGCAAAGAAGAAAAAGGACTCACTCCGACTCTCCGACAAGTCGGTGGTCCGCTTGCCCGGCTCTTCAACATTACGGTTGAAGGCAGTAACACGGAGGTTGTGGTAGTCCTGTGACAAAATATTTCAGACAAAAGTAAGTACCCGGAACTCACCAATTGGAGTTTCGGGCCGCCTGCTCAGCAGCCGGCCCGAAACTCGGGGACTACACCCAGTGGGTGCGCTGGCGCGCCCCCACAAAGAGGAACAAAAACAAGAAAAAAAAGAGGACCAAAGAGAAAGCATACCCGGACGGCTGCTCGCGACGCGAGGTATGCCTTGGTGCAATTCTGGATCGCGTCGCCCTCGGCTCATAGCTTCGTCTGGACATCCAGAAGCGCTTGGTTCAGCGGCCCTGTGCCGCCTCCTCGCACCCACCCAATGGGCGCGGCGCTCGTCGCTTCGGCGTCTGGGATCGCCGAGCTGGCGATGCCGGTCTCCAGGGGGCGTGGCGCCGAAGTCGCCTTCTCAAGACGGCGGTGCGTTGGCAAGCCGACTTGAAGGAGTAGCCTCGCCACGGCCTCATCTTCAGTCGGTGGCACCGGCGGGTCCGCCGGCTGTTCGCCTTGCGCGCCCCCAGACGGCGGCGGAGGTGGCGGCGGAACGATCACGTCCGGTGTCGAGGAGTCGCCGCCTTCCCTCTCCAGGATGGGGTTCTCGCCGCCGGCTTCCCCAGTCTGCCCCGTGAACTCCGGAGGCAGCGGCACAGAGTTCAGCGGGGTGACGAACACCGCTGATTGGCGGCACGCGGCCTCCTCAGCCTGCCATTTCATCGCGGCGACGGCTTCGGCCTCGGCCAATTTCTTCTTGGCAGAGGCCTCCGCCTTATCGGCCTCCACCTTCTCCAGGCGGGTGGCCTCTTCCTCGTTGCGCTTCTCCTGCGCATTCCGCTCCGTCGGCGGCTGGGTCAATCCGCCGAGTGGTGGCGGACGTCTCCGCTGACCCCATGACGGAGGCGGCGACGACCCTCTCAAGATTGAGGGGAGCCCTGAAGCAAGGGAAGCAAGTAAAAGACTCAGACAAAGCCACAAAGAAAGAATAAAGCGTTGAGACGGAATACTCACGCGGAGACCAGTGGCGACTTCTTCACTTCCTTACGGAAGCGGATGGCCTTCGCAGCCGCCTCGTCCCGCCGGGTCGCCGCAGCCGAACTCTTGGGCTTCTTCGGCCGACTGCCGAACAAGGTCGGCACAGCCCTACGCTTCTTCCCGCCGCCTGGAGCACCCAGCGCGGCAGAAGGGCCCGCGCCGGGGTGGCTGGCTCCTAGCCGATGGCGGGGGGCGACCTCCTCATCATCATCAGGCCAGTCCTCTGGGCTGGCCCCGAGCCGCGGGCCGCCTCTTCCCTCCGCGTCGTCTTCCAAAGCTGCCGCCCCCAGATCGGGGTCGTCGACGTCGCTCTCTGCCTGGTCGGCAAGGAACTCGCGGGCCGGCCCCGTGGTGCCGGCTAGTGGATGGAGGAGGGGATTCTGACCAAAGCCGACTGGTCAGGCCGCACAAAACAAACTCGGCAAGAAAGAAAACAATCCAAAGAAAGAAAGAAAAGGCAACTCACTGTGGGTGGGGGGTTGGTGCGGGAGTACGGCTCCTTGCCAAACCGCCAGTCCTCCAGGAGCTTGCTGTCCGGGAGGTAGTTCACCATATAGGCCACCTCCTCGTGAGGCATGTCCTTGGTGCACATCCGACTCGGGTCACGGTGCCCGCTCATTTGGCATATCATGTGGGGGCGACCTTGGAGCGGGAGAACTCGGCGCGCCACGAAGGCGGCCAGTAGGTCTGGACCAGTCAAGCCCTCCGACTGCGCCAGCACTCAGAGTTGCACGACGGCACCGGCTCCCGCAGGCGTCAGCGACTTGGCCCGGTACGACCAGTTGGGCAGTCTCCCAGCCGGCGGGCCGGCTTCGAAAGCCGGCAGGTTGACCCAATCGCCCCTCACAAAGACGCTCTTGACGTAGAAGTACGATCACTGCCACATCTTCACCGACTTTATCAGCTTGATGGTGGGGAAGGGGTTGTCGGCCCCGATCTCCGCCCGGCGATGAACGCGCCGCATTGAGCCGGCACGCCTGCAGCCTGGGTGCCAAGCTTGGAGTAGAAGAACTCCCCCAGAGCTCGAGGGTGGGGAGGACTCCGAGGAAGCCTTCGCACAAGGTCACGAAGGCGGACAACAGCACCAGCATGTTGGGCGTGAGGTGGTGCGGCTGGAGGCCTTAGAACTCCAGAAAAGAGCGGAAGAAGCTGCTCGCCGGCAGCCCCAATCCGCGCAGGCAGTGCGAGCGGAAGATGACCCGCTCGCCCTCCTCCGGCGCTGGGGAAATCTCCCCCCTCGGCGCAAGACGCACCCGCACATAATCTTCGCCGGGGAGCCGACGAGTCTTGCGGAGGAACTTGATGTGGTCGTCGTGAACTTCTGAGCTGTCCCAGGTGCCGGAACGCACCGAGGGAGGCGCGGCGGCAGAAGAAGAACTCATCGTGAGCTGATCCCCGCGGCGTTCGTCAAAGCTTGGGCGCACGGCGGGGCGAGGAAGAACAAGAAGGAGAAGAGCAAGGAGTACTGGGAAGGAGGGGCGCACGTGCTCTGCCGCGCCCCCCTCCTCCCCCTACTTATAGCCTCATGGGCTGCGAAGCCGAGGGGGCGGTCGTGGGATTTACTGCGCCCACAACCACACGACCCCCACGTTTCCACGACAAAGTTACTGCGCGCAGTAACTTCACAAGAATCCCAACCGTCCGCTCGGGCCACAGCGGATCCGCTCGAGCGCTGAGGCACGGTAATGGCGGGCCCCTCCTACGGGCCTGTCCTGTCACGCGCGTAGGCTGGCAGACTGGCCCGGCCACGCGTTGCCACGTGACGGGCCCGGAACGGGCGGCGGCCTGGAAGCTTAGCCAGCACGCTACTTGGATCCCGCCATGACGTTCGAAATACTGTGCAAGTCAGAGTTGGGCGGGTCCGACTCCTTCTAGTCGGCTCAGCAGAAATCAAGCAAGAACCATGTGTCGAGCATCCGGAAAGAGAAACTGCTGAGGCTTCTCGGCCGATCATCCGCGGCGCCTCATCAGCTTCGGGGACTACTGTCCGAGTAATGGGCCACGGGTAGGCTAACCCGAGCCCCAGAACCTTTCAAGACATCGGGGCAGGCTGCACCCCTCAAGATCCCAGGACACGGAGCCGCCTTTAGAGAAGTCGGCGGCAAGGCAACCGACTAGCCACTCGCGGCTGAGTCCCAGGAACGACTTCAGGATAAGCCGACTCCTGACTGCCGACTTCCCAAGAAGCCGACCTTGGGGAGTCGGACCGCGACTCCAACAAACCACATATCCTCATCGGGAGGGACAGGACCGGGGAGTGGCTACAGTAAATCCCGCTCCCGCCCCTTACCAGGGGCAGGCATGGCCACAGCACGCCGTACCCGGGGAGATCTCCGTGCGGCGTGGCACTATTGTTGTGTCGGCCCTGACATCAGCGCCGAAGGACCGAATCCTGCGCCCATGGCGGCTTGTCTGTATGACCCTGGGGCGGCGGGTCCCACCAGCCAGTGGGACCCCAGGAGACAGCAAGTGCGCCACCAGTCGGCCAGATCCTCCCCCGGGGCCCACGCGCCATTAATCAGATGTGACGGAGAGTGGCAATAGTGATCGCCCGCCAGGCGGCGGGGCTGTTGCCACGACTCCATGACCAAGCTCGTGTCATCAGAAGCACGGCAAGACCCGCCCGCGGCGGACGCGGTCTGTCGGCTCCGTACCTAGCCAGTCGGCGGGCCCCAGCAGTCGGCGGAGAAGACGGAGGCCGGAGGCACTGACGGCTGGGCCCGTGTGACGCCCCAAATTTTTTACCCTGTTTTATTAATTAAAAAATTTCCAGGAAATTAAAACTTTTATTTTCTGGGCTCCCTTTTTATTTTTGAACCTTTTCCTCCCTTGATTTATGGAGTTTTTCCCCAAAGTGAAAACTTTTCAAATATGTTTTTGGACTTGTTTAACCTCTCAAGAAAAACTTTTATTTTATTAGTAGAACTAATTACATAATTAATTTGCTTGATCTTTATTTTCTTGAAAAATGGTTTTTCCAAGGTTACATGGCCATATTTGAACTACAACCATTTGATAAATTCACTTAAAGTTCCAACCAAAATTTGGAGATGTCATGTGATGTTTTTAAATCACTTTTATGCAAAAATATCTTTTATTCATGTAATATTTTGAGCTCTGCATCAATTTTTCTTCTCTGGTCCAGAGTGCAATTTTGCACTACAACCCATTTAAATATTTCTTTCTGGCCTCCACCAAAATTATGGGATGTTGGTAGTAGCATATTATTCAACATTATGCAAAAACCTAGTGCTGTTCTTTGAAATTTTTGAGTGAATCAACCTCTTTTCCATTCTGGTCCAGCCTTGTGATTTCTACTGCAACCCTATTTATTTTTGCTCCAGTAACCTTGTGCCTTCTCCTACTTGTAGACAGCCCTACCAAACCCCTAAGTCCAGGAGCATGCACCCATTGGAATGTTTTTGGTTCATGAAATGATGCCATTTATATCCTGTCCAGAACTGTAGTTTTGCAGAACTTGCACTAACAAGTTTGTGCTTTTTACAAACTAACCTCACCACCCTCTTGTACATCCAAAGAGACTTCTATCTGGAGATTTTGGACCCTCCAAGAACTGCCTAGATGCCTCTGGCATTTTGACAAACACCCTGTGGGCATGAACAGATTTGGCATGTTTGTAAGATGTTGTGAACTTTCCCACCTGTCCTAACCAAGTTGTCTAGTGGCTTACTAACGGTCTCTAACCTAGGCCTGTGGATTTGCATTAGCCGTCTAGCAGTTTTGGTCGCCCTGGCATTTCGTCGAACAAATGCCGTGCACGCCCGGGGCGCGAGCAGAGCACGCGTTTTGCACGTGCTCGCGCCCGAGCCAGCACGCCCTGGATAAACTTCCCCGAGCTCATCCTGATCCTCTCCCTCTCGCCGCGTCACGCCAAAGGCCCCGACAGCCCCCTGGCGCCCTACAGCGCCGCCACAAGAGCTCTCTTGGCGGCACGCCCGCGGCCGCACCCGCTCCTGCCATGGTCGGCACCGCCCCGACCACCACAGCGCGCCAGCTCGCCTCCATGGACAGTGGAGCGTTCGTCGGTAGCTCCTGGAGCCGACCAGCCACCGCCACGTCGCCCTGCAGCACAGTAGGGCGGTTCGCCGGCGAACTTATCCACAGCCGCCGCGAACCGACTTGGACGTGCTATAAAGAGAGGCCCCCGAGCACGTTCTGTTTGCGAGGCAGCCTCAACATGCTCCCCTAGTTCCTCCATGGCAGCTAATCGACCCGGGGAGGTCTTCTTCCCCACCTCCGACGACTGCAGCCGCCGCCACTGCCCCGGCCATTCCGGTGCCACCAGAGCCTCCTCCTCTCCACTCTCTCCACCAGGAACTCCCTCTCCTCCTAGTGTATCCTTCCCCCTGCTCGATTTTGACCGGGACTCGCCGCGGGAGAAAAATCACTTTGCCCACGGCCACCGTCCGCTGCAGAGCTCGCCGCCGGCAGCTTCGTCCACCCCCGAGACCGCAGCGACTACCGGAGTGACCGCCTCGATCCCCTGAGCCCGCGGGTGACCTCCGTTTCCCGAACGGTGCCGCCGTTCGCTGGCAAGCATCGCCGGAGTCCCGCCTCCGCTCGGGGCAGAGGAAGAGGAGGGAGGCCGACTAGTCAAACCTGACCAGTGGGTCCCCCGGGCCCACTGTCAGTGACTCACGCGCCGTCCATGCTGGATAAGTGGAGGCGTAAAAGCTCAAGTACGTCTCCTCTGTGTGAAAGCGTATTCCCCTCTGAAACGTTTTCTTTTCTGTTTTATTTTAAAAGCAGATTTTGACCACAACTTTGACTGCCTATAACTTTTTAAATATAACTCCAAATGAACTGATTCTTTTTCCTACCTTCCTCAAATTTTGTCTAGTTTATTTTAAGATTTATTTCAAAAAATTAAAACAACTTTTTTTGTGCTGTTTTGGAATTGCGTGTTAATTCAAATCTATTGAAAATAGGATTTTGGAGAGAGGAAGAAAACTTTCAAAAGTTTTGGAGAGCACCCCCACCTCTCCACACCTTGAAGGCAAGCATCTTGAACCCCGGCATAATATTTTTGATGTGTTGGTTGACACGATTATAACACCACCTTATTTCGGAGAACTCGTTATTTTATGTGATGATGCGATCATTTGCATGAATGCATATTAGTGATTTCGTCGCTGTTGGAAATGAATATACTTGTGATGGTAAGCATCCTCATGTGCCTTGCATGCATGCTGGAAAGGAATCCGGGAAAGCCTCTGCCTTGGGTAGGAGTGAGCTTGTCGCCGGTCCCCGTCAGGACGGTTATGTCCGGTATGGCATAGTAAGGTATAATGGGTGGTGATTTCGTCGGTTGAAATATATTTGATATACATGTCATGCACGGAACTCATAAGCCTCCTGAGTCGGCCATAGATCGAGTCTTGTTCCGGTAACCCCCATACTTGTTTCGTACTGCCACTGGTCCCTACCATAGGTGGGGTATGGTTCAGTAAGTTGTTAACCCTTGTCTTGGCACACACCGTACAGAGAGGCCATGGTGGAAGATACCAGTTGTAGCCGGTAGGCATGCCACCTGGTCCGGGGCATGGGTGTATCCGGTTGGGACCGAGAAGGGGGCACCCCTTAGAGCGCGCGATAGAAATTTGATCCCATGCTACACGAGGTTGTAGCCTCCCCACTTAGAGTTTTGCTTAACAGGTGTCATGGGTGATTCCAGACACGAGTAAAAGCTGGTGTGTGCAAGACAGGTGTGTTTTCAATTAAAAGACCATAGACGGAATTAGTCTGATGGACTAAAGGAATCCATTACTCGTGGGTAAAGAGTACACCCTCTGCAGAGATATTAAACCTATTCGAATAGCCGTGTCCATGGTTAAGGATTACAGTCTGGGATGGGTCAAGTGTCGGTCTTAGAGTTGGTCTTCGGGGGTGAAATTGTTAAACAGGAACTGAAATTACTACCTGTGATTTCTGATAATTATGATTATTATCATTGTTGACTAACCCGTGTTATTATTATTATTATTATTATTATTGAGTATCCCTGGGATGGTTCTACCTCCGGGATATTCACCATGATCATTTCTTTTATAAGCCCTTTATGTGGTGTCGCTCAGACGCCCGACTGTGGCATTTCTTTTATAAGCCCTTTATGTGGTGTCGCTCAGACGCCCGACTGTGGCATTTCTTTTAAAGCCCTTTATGTGGTGTCGCTCAGACGCCCTACTGTGTCATTTCTTTTAAAGCCCTTTATGTGGTGTCGCTCAGACGCCCGACTGTGGCATTTCTTTTAAAGCCCTTTATGTGGTGTCGCTCAGACGCCCGACTGTGGCATTTCTTTTAAAGCCCTTTATGTGGTGTCGCTCAGACGCCCGACTGTGGCATTTCTTTTATAAGCCCTTTATGGTGTCGCTCAGACGCCCGACTGTGGTATTTCTTTTATAAGCCCTTTATGTGGTGTCGCTCCAGACGCCCGATCGGTGCCTTTTATTATTATTATGTTATTACATTTTCATAAATAACCTGCTTACATGCATCAGAGATTTATTTTTTGTGACTGACGTCATGACCATAAATATTTTCAGCACATCAATGTTATACCTGCGTTCATAATGTTTGCGAGTACATTCAAAGTACTCACTGGCTTGTCCCTGGCTATTGTCTTGGCCAGATTTTCTTGCACGGAGAGGAGCGACGCGATGACAGCCCCGGAACCTAAGCAACGATGATAGCAGCCTCGTGAAGATAGGAGTTAACCTGGTCAGCTGTTCCTGTGGGAAATGGAGTCCCCTAGACACCGATGATTCACAAAGCGCTTCCGCCCTCAACCACTAGAAACCATTTGTTGTACTCACAGGCCAGAATGGTCTTGTACTACATGTTTTTGTATTTTGCTTGGAATTTCTGTATCAAGTTGAAGCCTCATTAGCTAACAGTAATCCTGGGGCTGATGAGCACGACGGTCTTTTTCTAGAAAATTATACCCGGAAAACCCGGGTCGCGACAGCCCGCGTCCAGCCGGATTACCATCGTACCCCTGGGGGGTACGCCTATATAAACCCCCCAGGGCACCCATGCAAAGGGTTGGAATCCATTAGCTCTAGACCAGATCATATAGGAGGGAGAGAGCTATCCTTGCCTCTCCTACCTCCAGGAACAGCTCAAGGAGCAATCGTGTAAACACTTTGCCATAGTGATCATGCGGAGACCCCATAGAGCCGGCAGTAAGGGGTATTATCTCCCCGGAGAGCCCTGAAGCTGGGGTAAGATTCGCCGGCGGTTGCATGTCTTACGCCTCATCCCGTTCTAGGCACCGACGACGTTCTACTCGCCCCCACCATGATAAGCCATCCTTTGGCATATGTCGCACCCAAACCCCCGACAGAGGGACTGATCATATTTACAAAAAACAAAAGAGATCGAGTTCATACAGCTTTTCTCATCTCAGTCAGTCCATCATATATCATCATAATTGCCTTTCACTTGCACGATCGAGCGGTGTGAATATAATAGAGTGCACGTGCATTGGACTAAGCTGGAATCTGCGAGCATTGAAATAAACAGGAGAAGACAGGCAATATGTTCTTTGGGTTAATCAACAATAATGCATATAGAGCCACTTCAACAATTTAATTATGGGGTCTTCTCCTACTGACCCCCAAAGAAAAGAAAAGAAATAAAACTATTTACACGGGAAAGCTCCCAACAAGCAAAGAAGAACGGGAATATTTTTGGGTTTTCTTTTTAGTTATTACTACTACCAGCAGAAAAATAAACACTACTACTAATTTTTTCTTAAGGTTTAACAAACACCACAAGAAGATAGCAGGAAAAGGAAAACTAAACTAGCATGGGGATGTTACAGTGAAAAGTATGAGCACCGACGTCTAGCAATGAGTGGTGTGTGAATATAATGTTAATGTCGGTGAGAAATACGTTACTCCCCCAAGCTTAGGGATTTTAGCCTAAGTTGGTCTATGGCCACGGCTGGCCTGGCGGATATCCATAATAATAGTTGTTGGGGTCATACTGTGATGAGAGGAATAGTTGGGATCATTACTGTTGTGCAGCGGTTTATCGCCTGCCTGAGCTGCAACGTGAGTTGGGCTGCCTCCGCTCTCCTTCTCGTACTCTTCCTGCCTCCTCCTCTTAATAACTTATCTTCCTTTTGTCTGTGAATTAAAGAAGCAGGAGCAGGGAGAGTAAATACAGAAAACACGTCATTATCAAAAATTAAGCGATATAAGAGAGGGTGATTCAGGCCTCTCGACAAACTTGGTGCGATGCCATTAGAGTTATAATCTTCTAAATTATGCAGGAGGGCAACTCCATATCACCCTCACGAATGTCTAATTCAAGAAAATGAGCTAAGCGGGTTGCATAAATTCCTCCAAAGAAATCTCCATTATGTCTATTATGATGCAACCTATGAGCTACAATGGTTCCCATAATAAGATTGGTCTTCCTAACCACAGCACTCCTAAGAATGCTAAGATCAGGGACACACATTGTGACATGCTTCATCCTTAGCATTATGCATCTACCGATCAAGAGAGCAAAATATGTATAGCAGGAAAGTGAATGCTCCTATGGGTAGCCTGCGTTATTGTCTTCTGGATTCCCCCACAGTTATACTAGCAAGAAAGTTTCTAAATTCAGATTTAGGGGATCCCTAATACTGCCCTATTGATGGGAGTTCGCAAGCAGAAGTGAAATCCTCTAGGTCCCATGGTATAAGATTTGTCATTAAAGATCAAATCATGACTTGAAGGAGAATTTACGCGATGGATGAAAATACCTCAAACCTCCTCACAATGAACTTGTCAGATCATGATACTAGGGGCATTTGTTAGCCTCAAAATCCTCAAAGACCGCATTGCGCAAATATGCTTTGAACTCTTCTATTTCCCGCACGGTCCATAAAATTTTCCGACGGCCATTCGCAGGGCCGTACTGAGCGTCTCTTGGTGGATTCCTCGTTAGCATCACGCATAGCCAATCCTGGGTCCTTGCTTCTTTAGAGGAACCACCTTGGAACATCTTCCTAAACATATTGTTTTTTCTTTGAAAAATTCTGAAATTTTTAGTAACTTCGAACAAAAGTGAACCAACCTTCAATAATATTGATAGCAAACTACTCCTACAGTGCCTAGAGCCTATTATCAAGCATTATAGAACTACTTGGAACCATATAAATTTGACATGCAAGCTCAAGACATGGTCAACTATGTAGCACAAATTTTGCAAATAATAAGCACTAGAACAAAATCTAATTTGACCAATGGAGGACTCGCCATACAAGGGAACAATCTCCCCAAGCAGTTTTGCGAGAGGTTGCTTTGAGCCAAGGAGATCGAAAATCATAGCAAAAGGGGCTGGAACTCGTGCTTGAGGTTGGTTTTTCGGGGTTTGTGTGAGATAGAGGAAGAAGATGGATGCTTGCTGGGGATAAGTGAGGAGGCCACCGTGGGCCCACGAGGCAGGGGGCGCTCCTATAGGGGGGGGGCGCCCACCACCCTCGGTGGTCAGGTGGCAGCTCCCCCCCGCCGGTAATTTTTGCACCAGTAAATCCTCAAATATTCCCGAAAAAATCATATATTAATTTGGCATTGGCGGCAATTCTGAGGACTTTATTTTCGGGATATTTTTATATTTGCACAAGATAAGTCAGGAAAACAGACAGAAAAATGCTTATTTTTTACTTTATTTAATCTAAATAACATAAGTATAAAGAGGGTACAGAAGGTTGTGCTTCTAGTTTCATCCCATCTCATGCTCATCAAAAAGAATTCCACTAACAAGGTTTGATCAAATCTTGTTAACAACTCATTCCGATAATCATGAACCGGAGAAATTTCGAATAACACTAAGTTACCTCAGCGGGGATATGCACCATCCCCAATAATAAGAATATCATATTTCCTTTTGACCAGTAGGAAGAGGAAATTCAAAAACTCCAATTATAATCGATGGAAATTTTTCCAATAGAGTTGATTACTATGAACTTGAGGTTGTTTCCTCGGAAAGTGTACCGTATTGCTCATTACCATACATGAAAAGTGACATTGCCCTTGTTGCAATCAATAACAGCCCCTGCAGTTATTAAGAAAAGGTCTTCCAAGGAATAATAGACATACTTATCATCCTCGGGGAATATCAAGATAACAAAGTCCGTTAAAAATAGTAACGTTTCGCAACCACAACAGGCACATCCTCACCAATACCGACAGGTATAGCAGTTGGATTTATCAGCCATTTGCAAAGATATTTCAGTAGGTGTCAGCTATTCAAGTCAAAGTCTTACGATATAAAGAGAGAGGCCATAACACTAACACCGGCTCCAAGATCACATACAGCAGTTTTAATACAATTCTTTTAATGGAGCAAGGATAGTAGGTACTCCGGGGTGTCCAAAGTTTCTTTGGTATTCCACCCTTAAAAGTGTAATTAGCAAGCATGGTGAAATCTCAGCCTTCCGGTATCTTTCTTTTATTAGAGTAATGATTATCCTTCATATATATTTAGCATAAGGATTTGTTTTGAGCACATCAGGTTAATCTCATACGCAAAAAGATAGGCTAATCATTTTCAGCAAGCGCCTCAAAATCCTCATCATTCCTTTTTTCTTGGATGGTTTGGAGGGAAAAGGCATGGGTTTCTGAACCCAAGTTCCCTTTCTTTACCATGTTTCCTAGCAACAAAGTCTCTTTTATCATAACGTTGATTCTTTGATTGTGGGTTATCAAGATCAACAACCAGGTTCACTTCTACATCATTTGTCATACTAGGTTGAGCATCATCATGAACATTCATTATTGATATTTTTACTAGGTTCTTGTTCATTACCATTGTGTTTCAAGCATCCAGACCATAGAAATATCAATTTGGAATTTATCAGGTTGCATTCAGCAATAGGTTCACTAGGAAGTTTGCACAGTTTCTAATCATTTTCTTCTTCTTCTTTTTAGAAAGAACTAGGACTACAACATATCACAAATATTATATTTCTTTGAGAATTCTTGCTCTTGGATTCTCTCTAGTGGCGGGACTCCTCTTCAGGATACAAGGTTCTTTGAGTCATTCTACCAAGTTCTAGTAGCCACTCTAATAAGCAATAATTCATTTTCTTACTATTCATTTCATTATAAGCACTTCTTTTTGAGGCCTTAAGTAACTTGTTTCTTACTTTGGATGGTATAAACCATAGAAGCATGTTGCTAACAAGTTTAAGTTCACTTTAATTATCAGCCATATAATCAACCCACAAGCGCGTCTAAATTCATAAGCATTCTTTTATTGTCTACCAAAAATAAGCATTGAAGTTGTCCTTTTCTTATACATAAATTTATCAAACTCATCCAAGCATTGACTAGCAATTTTAGTAGAGGGACTTCAGCTTTATCATATCTATAGAGAGAGATTTAACCTTTACTACCTGTGGTTCGGGATATCCGGGATCAGGAGATTCTTCAGTGAATTAAATAATTGAGATCATGTTTCTTCAACATGCGGTATATTAAAGACCATGTATTTCTCTTCAATAGGAGGTAAATTATTCCTTAACCGTCTTCAGCTTTAATACCTTTTTTCTTCATAGATTTCTTGCCTCTTGCATATCTTCGGGACTGAGAAATAAAACACCTCTCTTCTTCGGAGTTGGTTTAGGAATAGGCTCACTCAGTAATTGGCTCAGAGTTGCCCAATTATTTTTCATTTGTCAACATATTTTCAATAGAATTTCAGCTTCATCCGGTGTTCTTTCCCTGAAAGAGAACCAGCACAACTATCAGGTAATCTGTGGAAGCATCGGTTTAGTTCCATTATAAAGATATCAAAAGTATTTCAGGTGTTCTCTTCAGAGGATGATCAGGCAAAAGCATTAAGTAACTACTTGAGAAGCCTCCCCCAAGCTTGTGGGAGACTCTCTTCTTTTTTGCCACAAAGTTGTATATTTTGCCTCAAAGCAAGCCTTGTTTTCTTATTGAGAAGGGAAATATTTAGCAGTAAAATCATATCCGAGCAGAGAAGTAAATAAATCACTATCCAACGAGGACTACAAGCAACACAACCCAGGATCAATGCAGAATTAAACCATATAACTTGAGCATCACCCTTTAATGAGAATGGAAATATATTTTGAAGTATATAAAAGTAACGCGATCTCTCATCAATTAGTTAAACAGGGCAGCTATATCATTTAACTTAGTAAGATGTGCCACACAGTTTCAGATTCATAGCCATAAAATAGATCAGATTCAACCAAAGTAATTATAATCCAGGATCAACAGAGAATCATATCCTTTATCATCAGGAACAACATATATAGGTGAAGTAGGCAACAAGCAGAGCGAGGGTCAGGTCTCATTTTATCTCTAAGTGATTCTTTGTTTCCATTTAATTTAATAACCTCTAAGCTCATATCTATCTTTGCCAAGCAAAAAATAAGCGGCAGACAGAAATTCCCTAATCCAAAGATAACCCTCAAGGAATAACAGGCATATTTTCCATCTCACTATCATCGGTCCGTAATTCAGATTTCAAAATAATCTTCTTTCTCTAGCCCTAAGCAATTTGTTCATCAAGAAATTCACCTAAGGGGCACAGTAGTATTCAGGCCAGAAGCAGTTTCAATCATAAGTTAATCATGCATAGCCAGTGGCATCATCCAATAAACATGCGAACATATCAGAACGGAATAGCAGAAGCAGAATGGTAAGGTTGTCGCAACTACTCATAAAACAGAGAAGGTGAATCAAGTGCCAGAGCTAGGATGGCAGTTCCTTACCTCCCCCTCTAGCGTAGTTTGAGGGAGGGATAGATCTTGGTTTTTTGGATCTCTCCAAGTTCTCATAGTGTCCCAGCAGAATAAATCCCAAGTGACTCAAAAGAATAGAGCGCTACGCTCCGGCAACGGCCGCCATAATTAGTCTGATAACCCACAAGAGTATAGGGGATTCGCAAGCTTTCCGAGGGTAGAGTATTCAACCCAAATTTATTGTTGTACACAAGGGGGAGCCAAAAGAATATTCTCAAGGTATTAAGCAGCTGAGTTGTCAATTCTTCAACCACACTAGAAACTTAGTATCTGCAGCAAAGTGTTTAGTTAGCAAAGTAATATGAGAAGTGGTGGTAGCGGCCAACAAAAGTAAAGTCAGCAAAGTATGTTTTTGGTATTTTGTAGTGATTGTAACAGTAGCCAGCGAGAATAGTAATAAGCGAGAACCAGTATATGGAAAAACTCGTAGGCAATCGGATCAGTGATGGATAATTATGCCGGATGCGGTTCATCATGTAACAGGTCATCAATAACATAGGGTGACACAGAACTAGCTCCAATCATCAATGTAATGTAGGCATGTATTCCGTATATAGTCATACGTGCTTTATGGAAAAGAACTTGCATGACATCTTTTGTCCTACCCTCCCGTGGTAGCGGGGTCCTATTGGAAACTAAGGGATATTAAGGCCTCCTTTTAATAGAGAACCGGAACAAAGCATTAGCACATAGTGAATACATGAACTCCTCAAACTAGAGTCATCACCGGGAGTGGTCCCGATTATTGTCACTTCGGGGTTGCTGGATCATAACACATAGTAGGTGACTACTGACTTGCAAGATAGGATCAAGAACTCACATATATTCATGAAAACATAATAGGTTCAGATCTGAAATCATGGCACTCGGGCCCTAGTGACAAGCATTAAGCATAGCAAAGTCATAGCAACATCAATCTCAGAACATAATGGATACTAGGGATCAAACCCTAACAAAACTAACTCGATTACATGATAAATCTCATCCAACCCATCACCGTCCAGCAAGCCTACGATGGAATTACTCACGCACGGTGGTGAGCATCATGAAATTAGTGATGGAGGATGGTTGATGATGACGACGGCGACGAATCCCCCTCTCCAGAGCCCCGAACGGACTCCAGATCAGCCCTCCTGAGAGGTTTTAGGGCTTGGCGGCGGCTCCGTATCGTAAAACACGATGATTTTTTCTCTCTGGTGTTTTCTCATCGAAACTCAATATATGGAGGTGGAGTTGGAGTCGGAGACGCAACAGGGGGGCCACGAGGTAGGGGGACGCGCCCCCCACCCTCGTGAGAAGGGTGTGGGCCCCCCGGTCTTCATCTTTGGCGAGGATTTTTTATTATTTTTTCTAAGATGTTCCGTGGAGTTTCAGGTCATTCCGAGAATATTTGTTTTCTGCACATAAAACAACACCATGGTAATTCTGCTGAAAACAGCGTCAGTCGGGTTAGTTCCATTCAAATCATACAAGTTAGAGTCCAAAACAAGGGCAAAAGTGTTTGGAAAAGTAGATATGACGGAGACGTATCACGTAACAAAATAATATTGAACCGAGACCACTTCCAAGACAGTTCAAGAAAGGTTAGCCTTGCGGGGGAACTGCTGCGCAAGCTGCTGAGCAGGGCTGTGAGACCGGCCTAGCATGTCGGTCATAGCTTCCAGGTGTAGCTGTTTAGCGATGAGGTTCTCATTGGTGTTCTCCGCAATCTTTCTTAGAGATAGGACTTCAAGTCGAAGTTGAGTTGCAGAATGCCTTTCTGCTAGAACTTGGGACTGAAGAAGTCGAACTGATTCAGACAACGAATTCTGTGAGCTTGTCTGACTGTTAGTCTCAAGTAACTTGAACACTGCATCAAGACAAGACTTTGGGTTGTCTTGCTATCTTCAAGATGTTTTGCCTTCTTTGCTGCAATATATGTTGGGTTTGTCTCACAGCCTTCAGCAGACTTGTGCATGCCATCAGGCATATCACCCTGAAACAAAGCAGAGAGATGACAGGTTTTGCACGTGTATAAACAAAGATGATAACTGTTCTGTCAATTCTATCCAATTTCAAATTAGAAAATAAAGAGTATGTTCAAAATATCAATAGCATAATTTGGCATTGTTCACAATGCGGGGAGCTTCACCACACTACTGGATTACCATGTCAACATAACAAGCATAGATGAAGGGCAAAGAAAATCATGGTATCTATTTTGGATAATGTGCATGGCATGTTGTTCATATCATCAGCCACATCAGTAAGATAAAACAGGAGATGACAAGGTGCAAACGTGGGCTGCTTCACCACACACTGGATTATAGATCCACAAAAACAAGCATACATATAGGGAGTATTAAGTAATGTGCATGGTATGAATAAGGAATTTGGTTTTACAAGTAAAACTTAGAACTTACGGTTCTTACGAACATGCATTTTGGTAGAAACAGCAAACTAAACAACAGTAAACGATAGGGAGTATGAGCAAATTAAATAGCAGTTGAGGATAAAGGCTTTAGAAGGACTGACTTACATTAACAGTTAACACCGGCTTTATAATGCCCTTCTCCATGGCAAGGGAAGGATAACTCAAGAATTTCAGCACAGAATCTTCTTCATAAGCATTGCCTGTACTCTACATTTTGTAGAGAGTAATTATAGATATGATAATACTGGAAGGGATAGAGGATATTGAAGATAAGATGCAGATTGATGCTACATAATCAACTACCAATCCCTGGAAGTACAAGCGTTACAGTACAAAATGTACTGACAAGAGCAATGGGCTACACTTCTGCACTGGCATTGTCTGTGTATTCTACTTGTTGGTAAGATTAAATATAGATCTGATCTTTTTTAGTAAATGGTGGGCGAGGGAGATAAGATGCAGAATGCTACAAAATGAACCAATTCCTCTTCCCATAATACAAGAGTGTTTTGAACACTGGTGTATTGTACAAAACGTTCTTATATTATGGGACGGAGGGAGTAGCTGTTAATGTAAGTATAGTGATAGACCACGTTCAGTCCTTACAAGAGAACTGCAGAGCTAAACTTCTTCAAAAGCATTGGGTTGATTCTAAATTTATGTAAGAGTCCATACGGATCTTATAATGTCCACCAAATGGACGATTACGAGGCTAACATGTGCAGTGATGCTACATAATCAAACATTTATGAAAGTAAGTATGGTCATACAGGGCAAGAGGTACTCACAAGAGCAATGCAGTGTGCAGTATAGTTGTGAGATTCTGTGGTCCCTTGAGAACGAATGTTCTTCCGCTAATAGTTTTCGTACAAGTGAGACATTAAGGAAAATGCAGAAATGTAGTTCAAATTGTGATGTGATATCATAGACAGTACCTTACGCTGCAGCCGAGACCAATGTGTAACAAGATTATTCCAGTCACCGTCGGATAAATGTAGCACCGGAGACTTTACAGAAATTTCGTTCAGAGGCTTGCCATCGAAGTGCGCTTGCCTCACGTAGGAACGATACTTCATCAACGAGTGCTTGAAAAGCGCAACCAACCCTTGCTCATCATCACAATCCAGTTTGCGCCTCGCCTATTTAAAAGAACGAAATCTTGTGTCTTCTGTCAGCAGAAACATATGCAGTAATGACCATCAATAACATTAGTACATTACTTACGCGTAAGTTGCGGAGGAAGACTAGAAATTGTTCTGTGTCTGCGGTATAACCTTTCCATGAAGGAAAGATGCGCACAAAGTTCCTGACAACAACATAAGCTTCGTCTTCTAAACTGGGAAGAAATGGAATAGGGGTCCTATTTGCTGCAATTGGGGCTCTCTCTGGTTCGAAAAGGGATTTGGCAACTAGATTTGGTGTACTCTTTGCTGGAATGGGGGTTTTGCGTCGTACAGCTGGTGCTATGTCAACTGGCATAATCATACTGTTTGCTGTAGTTGGGGTCTGCTGAGTTGGGGCATCAGAAATGACCAGTGTAGTAGGGCTAGAGTCTGCTAGAGTTGGGGTATTTTGTGGGTCAAGTGATATTGCAACTACACCTAATGGGCTATTTGATTTATCAGGTGCCACTACCTTTTCCAAATACTTTGCTTGTGCTCCTCCACAATCAGCAATCGCCCTCTTCCTTTTGAACGTCCGATACACAAGAACATCATTTGAATGGATAAATATGGTATGATGACAGATGGAATATGTACTGAAAATTGATAGGCAGGGTGTATTCACATACACGATGTGTAAACTAAGCTAATGGCAGTTCAATAAAGTAGAAGCAATGCAAGGCATCAGTTGCAAGATATGTGCAAGCAATGTAACCTTGGAAAGTTAGAGCAAGTACTTTGATGGGTGAATAAGATAGGGCATCTTCCTCTGACTCCTCCACTAGGGAGCTACATTGACTTAGGTCTCCCTCTAGCTCAGAATCACTGTTAGGATCATATTCTGAGCATGAATCTGTAGGTGGAGAGTGTTTGCATTGCATTGCATCCAGACTTGATTTCAGTCCCTTAATGCCAAGTTTGACAGCCATGGCATTGTTCTGCTTTATTCTTTTCATGCGCGCAAGCTCATAATCATTATGATGCTGTTCAGAATCTGAGATTCATGAAAACATAAAAAGTAGTCAGATTATCTATGGAATTCATTGCGGTTTCAACTCGGAGAGTGTCTCCCTATAAACCCCTGCATATGCAAAGTTCACCTCCCCAACCGTGCTGACCAGACCACACACAGAGATACACACCCGAGCGGCGAACATGCATTTTCGAAACTAATTTAGGAACATTTAGCTGACCAATTAAACAACTCTGTTTTAATAATATCAGATTCTTATTTGAAAAACTAAGCTTGTTTAGCTTGATGGGTAGAGCAGTGTTATTATGACACGAAGCATGTATTCTGATCGTATATTGATCATAAAAGGGGGAAACTCCAAGCATATATTTTTTTAGCAAAAGAGGGTTTCCCCTCTGATTTCTATTAAAGAAACCACCATAGAACCAACATGATTAATTAAACTTTAAGCATGATCAATTAAACTGTATTATGGCTGTGCCATGGCAGATTTGAAGCTGCAAACCGGAGAAATGATATTTAGCATCCATTGTTTGCTTCGAACTAAGAACTAAATTCTAAGAGCTGAAAAGAAAGTAGAGTAACTAAGTTAAGATCTATTTTCTGGTTGAGATCAAAAAGTTGAGGAGATATGAAGTACCACCTCTCTTGCGGCGCCGTGTTGGCACCGAAGGTGCGATGGCTGTCGGTGGCGTTGAAGCAGATCTGCGAGGGTAGACAGGTGCATCGGGGGATAAGTCCCGTTGCGGTGGAAGAGAAGGTCGTGTGAGCAGCCCCGGCAAACAGGACGACGACGCCGACGAAGCGAGAGGACGCGATGCAAGGCTATTGGTCCATCGCCATGGATGAGAAACGTCCCTCTCTAGCAGTGGACGACGTGGTCTTGGTAGGCGCTCCGGCATGGTGGAGGATGGTGGCGATGGATGTGGTGGAGGACGGCGGCGATGGATGGGGTGGCGGACGGAGGCTGGTGTGGGAATGGGGTGTTCTAGCGCGGACAGTGTATGAATGGGAAAATGGAGGGAGAGGTACGGGGAACCATGTTTTTGGGACGCGCCTGTCTGAAATATGGGAGAGTTACGAACTTATCCCCCGTTTCAAATTTGGACGTCTCGTCGGTTGGAGATAGGACGGTAATCTCGCATCTCCCAAATATTTGCCGGTAACTATTTTGGGGGAGGAGAGGGTGTTTTGCCGCCCACGGTTGGTGCCCACGGTGTATGAACGGGGCTGACAGGTAGGGCGGTTGTGTCACGTCTGATGGAAGTTACACATCTACCCCTATTTAAAATATTAGCCTACATCTATTTCGGACGAGGAGAGGGTGTTTTGCCGCCCATCGTGTATGAATGGGGAATGGAGGGAGAAACATAGGTCTTTCGGATGAGCTTGAATCAAATGGGTTTTGGCGCCCATGTTTGACGCCCACCATGTCGGAATGGGATCAGAGGCGGTCGTGTCACGTCTAATTGAAGTTACTAACCTACCCCTATTTAGAGCAGTGGAAATCGGGCTGATGGATTGTCCGTGTAATGGGTAGACAGTAATTTCCATCTCCCAAACACTTGGCTTCGGGCAGCCTATGTGGGAGTGGACATTTTGATGTTTCTTTCGAATTTTGGGAAAATAAGCATCCACGTTTACCCTGGCAACTAAATTCGAATCCATTTTGTATTCCTATATGAATCTTTATAAATCATTCTATGTGTTTTTATATATCTTCAAAAGGACGACAAAGATGTATTCCACTGTCATATATGAATATGGTTTACAAATGCCGATACTCAAATTCAGAAACTAGAATCTAGTTTAAGGTGAATTCGAATATTTGGAACACTTCATGTCCAACTCAAATGTCACACGCAGCATAATGTGTACTCCCATTTAGATATGTACACAAGTCATGTATCAAGATTCCAATACCGAGTCAATCAACCAAGAATGTACGGAACTAACAGACATATAAACACTTATAGAGTATTTGGATCAATAATATCAACTAACATACATAAGCCAGGCCGCTGTACTTTTTTTGGCTACAACAGCATCCTTTTTTTAGCCAGCATCTTGGCCCTTTCCGATGTGTGCCACTTATGGTCCACCTATACTACTATTGCTGAATGCACATTCAGCCCGATTGGCATATTTGTAGGTCTCGCACTGCAATCCAAATGAAATGTCTCCGAGTCTTATCAATTAATACAGACTTGTGCTCAAATAAAATTACAAAAAACAAAAAAACAATTATTACATGATCTCTAAAACAAATGGTTTAATTGATTACATGAACAGAAAACACAAAGGTTATTCAACTATGGAAAGAACATTTCACCTATGATTTACCAAGTAGGAATTTAATTTCCTTTTTTCCTTTAGGACCTTAACAATCTGGTCAGTCTCAGCTTGCTTCGTTTTGAAATCCACCAAATATTTAATGGTTGTCTTGAGTACTGCTTGTGATTGTGCTATTTGCTTCCTCAACATGTCAACTTCATCTCTAAGTGCAGAAGCAGAATCTCTTTCTACCACTAGTTTAGCCTCTAGAGCATCAGCAGTTGGCAATTCATAATGCATGATTGGGCCGGTGCCACTGTTGTGGGATGATGCAACGTTCATGGGGACCTCGCTCTTTGATCTTGGGCTAACCTATTTTGCCATTAAAGTTCCGATTGGATTCGGAAAAGTTGAAGTTAGCAAAACATCTCAACTGGGAGTTATAACAGCAAACCAGTTAAACAAACAAGGAATTAAAGAGTTTCAATTGGATGCTGAAAAGTAGTTATTAACATCATTGTAACCCGTTGTTGCAGCAGCAAAGCAGTTAAACAAACAAGTAGATATTTAAGTTAAGGCAAACAGGTAATTCTTAGCAGTAAGTATCAAACACATAGATAGGCGCAGTCTACAATATGATTAACAGGCTGTGCCATTATGTAATCAGTAGCAAACTAAATTAAGCCAAGCAACATAATTGAACAATTTTGCAATAAGTGGCTAACTAAAATTCCGAGAAGCAGGTAACTGAACTTACGCTAGTTCTTTGTACAGGCACACTGCAACTTCTTTTTCGCTTACAAGGTTGTACGAAGGAGTCCATGGCATCAATTGCTTGGATACGCAGTCCCAATACTTCTTTCTTCCCACACTGCATGGGTAAGTCGAATGGTTAGTCTGGTAAGATGGTGCGTCCTTGATGTGTTATATGAGGACGTGTAGTCAGACTAGTTGTAGCCAAACACATCACACTGGCTTTTACTGTATATTTCATATGATTACTTTTGGCATATCAAGATGTAAGCAATCTACAATAGGATGAAAAGACTAGCATCCTTCACATTATTGGCGAAGTCAGTTCATAGAAACAAGCAATTCAACCATTCTGTGGGTAAATCAAAAGTGCCACTGGAATATTTTTCACTATCCAATCATACACGCAGAAAGGGGCGAAGCCACCATAGGGGCTGGTATGGGCGGCCGCCTCAGGTGGCCGGAAAGTGTGCACCTAGTTTGAGTCGTCCAGGTTGGCCCATGCTAGTTTTGTTCGTCCCAACGCACGAGCAGGCAATGTAAAAAATGAAGAAAAATGTTTCAATTTGGATGGGCCAATAACATAAGTGCAAGGCAGGCGCCATAGCAGGCTCGCGGCCTAAACAAGTGCCTCCCATTTCGATCGACACAAGGAAAAATCCCAATTCATTTGCTCCAGCCTCCAGTCTGGTTCGCTCCTAACCTAGCCGCCGCTGGATAGACCGACACAGCACTTCCTCGCGCCCTCATTGGAGGGCAGTTGCCAGGCTTCAAGCGAACGGAAGGACAATGTCGTGGATTTGTCACGGCAGATGTCCTTAGTATCAGGACTTAGTCGCGAGGCCAACGCATCTATGTGGTAGCTTGAGAGGGGTTGAGTTGGACGAGAGACGCAGGGCGGATCAACACCTAAGACAAGGATTTAGACAGCTTCGGGCCCCGGGAAATATCATCCGGTAATAACCCTACATGCTGTTTGTGGCTAGGCCCATTATCATCGCGAGAGAGACGCCGTAAACCGGCCCTTTGTGTCTAGCCCTAGAGATTGTTTTCTTGCTTGTTGCTTGTCCCTCTTTGGGGAGCCCTGCCCCTCCTTATATATGTTGAAGGGGTGGTTTACATGACTAGTCCTAGTTGGATTAGGATTATTCTATTACAAGTGGAGTCCTAGTCTTGCTTCCTTTGTAAGGGAATATTCCTTGTGCTTTCCTCATAAACCGGCCCACCATTAAACGTGAACCGGCCTTCTGGGCCATGGGCCTCGTCATCCATCTGACCCGCCCGCCGGGTTACTGATGAACCGCCAAGACCGAGCGGGTAGCCCATGAACCGCCAAGCTCTGGGCGGGTTACTAGTGAGTCGTCCAGTCTGGCCGGGTTATACTTCGGGCCGGTTTACGCCACGGGGTATATCCCCGACATTAGCCCCCAGTTTAATTTGGATTTATCCATGTTAAACTGATCCTGTAAAATAAACACAAGAACAAACTTGACAAGTTGTGCTCCGGGTTAAAAATTCTTGTAAACCGGCACCTGATCATCCTTAAGTCCTTGTCATTTCCTCCTTCTAAAAAATCTAGGTCAATAAGCCAGCGTCATACTCAATTTGCTCACATTGGTTTCTCACAGACAAATATTGTGAAGAATAATCCACTTGAGTCGGCTTCCAAAGCGCCGGTTTAAGAAATATTGGTCTTGAAATATTCATCTGATATTCAGACGGTTTGAAGATGTAAAAACTTGCTGGTTTAACATTACCAAAATGGCCGGGTTATAAAAACTGATGATCCCGGATTATGACCGTTGATAGACGCCGGGTTATGATTGTTGCCGACGCCGGATCACACAATTAATCTTCCTGATTTGCCAAAAACTGAGAATTTGAAGATGTTCCTCCTTTATATGCATATTACCTGTAGCCCCCAAGTCTTAAGAGGAGAACATAATGATAGCTTAAGACTTGTGTCAATATAAATGTTGCATGCTTGAAGAAATCCAGACTGTTCATCTCGGTTACTAGTCACAACTGAATATTCCACATATGTAGCCCCCAAGTACCGGGTTGTTATGCTTGCAGCAACCTGGGACTTGTAATTGCTTTATGCATATAAAAACTTCAACCAATGTAGCCCCCAAGGGCCAGGTCATTATGCAATAATGAGCAGGGACTTTGTAGATATGATCATATAGATTTGAACAGCAACGTGTAGCCCCCAAGGGCCGGGTTATTATGCAATAATGAGCAGGGACTTCGTAGATATGATCATGTAGACTTGAATTGTTGATAGGAGCAATTGGTAGCCCCCAAGGGCCGGCTCATTATGATGTGATGAGTCGGGTCTTCAATAAGATGAGCAAAAAATGACTTTGCATTAGCCCCCAAGTGTCATGGTGCATGCTTGCAGCGACATGAGACTTGCATGTAATCTCAATTTGAATAATGTAGCCCCCAGGTGCCGGGTCGTAAGCCTGCAGCGACTCGGGACTATTCCTTCAATTGTAGAATAAATCATATCCTTTGATAAAATAATAGCCATTGCGCTAAAGCGACTTTGAAAACCTCAATAATATCGGTTATTAATGATCATAATAAAATCCAGCCATGTTGGCTATTCAAGATGATATAACCCAATAAGCGCATGATTCCAATGGCGCAATCCAAATATATACTGGCGACTTATAGTCCAAAGCCAGGCCGGTTTAATAAACACCGGACAATTTCTCATCATAGACTGGCGATTTATCGTCTTAAAGCCAAGCCGGTTTAAGAAACACCAGATAATTTATCATCATACTGGTGACATATAGTCGAAAGCTAGGCCGGTTTAATAAACAACGATGACTTATAATCATGCTTTATTCAACCTGTTTCTGCATACAACAAGTTTAAAATGGCCTGGCAGTTTACCGCCGGACGGGTCATAATGCCCAACATATAACCTGGGTTTATAACCAAGGCTGCACTTAAGAATAATCAAATATGAAATATATCATACCTGTGACATTGAATCACATCGTTGATTTACCATCTTTTTGTAGTAAGGGTGATAACCCGAATCTTGAGTACTGATAACTCCTTCCATATTGTGCCGGTTTATGATAAAACCGTACCGGGTTGTGATAAACACTGGTTTAACCATATATAATACTGGCGACTCGTAGTCAAACCAGACCGGGCTGATAGTCTCCGGATTATAATTTGATCGTGTACTGACAACTTGTAGTTGAAAGCCGAGCCGGGTTGATAAACACCGGTTTACTCCATAATAGGATGGTAACATAAAATCAAACCGGGCAGATAGTCTCCGGATTAAGATTTGACCGTGTTCCGTCAATTTGTAATTGACAGTCGAAACAGTTTAAGAATTTGTCGGTTTTCAAAATGCAACAAAAGAAATATATGTCTAAATGAAACAAAATTTCAAAGGCAATGATAAAACAATTGGCAAAAAAGAAGCAATTGAGGTCATCAAATGGCATTACCATGGTCGGACACGACCAAGCCCCCAATAGGCGTAGCTATGGTTCAAGTCAGCCAGGTCCCCAAATGATGCAGTGGCATTGTGCCGATCAAGAGGCGTAGCGATGGTTCGGGTTCGACCAAAGCCCCCAAGTGATTCTGTGGCCTTAGGCCGATCAAGAGGTGTGACTGGTTCAGACGTGACCAAGTCCCCAAGTGATCTGGCGGCTTTCGCCTATCAAAAGGTGTTGCATTGGTTCAGACATGACCAAGCCCCCAAGTGATGTTGTGGCACTAGGCCGATCAAGAGGCGTGACTATGGTTCAGACGTGACCACAAGTCCCCAAGTGATCAATAATATGATAAGCCAATAAGGCATGATACCCATGTTTGAATCGCGCATCATGGCAGCAGGTCCTCTTTGGCACCTTTTAACTTTTTGCAAGAGATAAATCCTTCTTGAACCGGATGTTAAACCGGATATTGAGAGCGTCAAAGCTTTGTGGGAGACATCTTTCCCTTGAACCGGATTTTAAACCAGAATCATCATTTTCAGCCGGAAATTTTCTGACGGCCTTTAAACTCGAACTTGCGAGAAGTTAATTCCTTTTTGAACCAGAAATTATTAAACCGGATTTGAAAGCTTCATAGCTTTGTGAGGGACAAATTTACCTTGGGCCGGATTTTGAACCGGATTTGAGAGCTTCAGAGCTTCGTGGGAGAATAGATTTCCCTTGAACCGGATTTTGAACCGAAATCTTTCTTGATAACCCGGAATTCTTCTATTAACCGGAACTTTATGAGTGTCAATCACTTTTTAAAACCGGAAGTTTTTCCGGCCGGCCTTCAAATTTTCTCCAATAAGGCAGTAGCCTCCAGGGCCGGGTTATTTTTTCCCTCCAATGACCCGGAGTTCATGAATTTGTAATAACACCATCGAGCCATCTGATGGAGGTTGATAATATATTATGATCCGCTCCAGGTTTGTTAGAACAACCCGGACCACAGGTCAGCGGCTTGCACACATCCGTTGGACAGCTTGTATGAGCAGGCATGGCTCTGATTTGTTGATATATGTGCAAGAGTCGGCCGGTAACCCGCCACGAACAAGAGAATCGGCCGCGCGGGCGTTGTAGGCCGACGCGGACGGGAGAGTCGGCCGCGGGAGTTGTAAACCGGCGCGGACGGAGAGCCGCCTGCGGGTATTGTGAACCGGCGCGAACGGGGAGTCGCCTGCGGGCATTGTAAACCGGCGCAGACGGAAAAGTCGACCGCAGGCGTTGTAAGCCGGCGCTGATGGAGAACCGGCCGCGTGTTGATGTAAACCGGACCACAGGCGGTTTGCGCGCGTCCGTTGAGCAGTGTGGAATGGTCAAAAGCCAGTATATAATGACGCCAGTGCGCGCTCCATATGCATGGTGTAACACCAATGTTGTGGCGAATAATTGTCCTGCATATAAAAATATGCAAAACCAACGTAATTGTTCTTTTTACAAAAACAATATATGTCAAAAACAGACTTAGATAGATGTCACCTGATGTTTCAGAAACCGGTGAGCCATGGCAGCGGCTTTGGCGCGGTCCTTGGCGGCTCAAGATGGACGCAACATCGACGGTTCAATGTCGACGGCTGCATCGGAAATCTTGGTCTTGGCGACTTGGCGATTTGACGGCTCGATTGACGGTGGCTGTTTCAAAGCGGTATGCGAGGCAGCAGGGGTGGTTCAGGAGCGACGAGACTCGACGTACGACAGGGTCGTGAAGCGGCCACCTCGGCAACTTGTGCGGGCAGGGAGGTAGAGGCATCAAGTGATCCGGACGGCGTGGTTGAGGCAGTGCTGGCTCAGAACGGGCGGCTCGAGGACGCAAGAAGCGGCGGCTGACCCGGCCAAACGGGCTACAACAGCCGTAGCAAACTGCGGCTCAGGCGGACCGGCCAGCCATGACAGAGGGTGAGGCTTCAGCAATGGCTCGACGCTGACCCGCCATCGCGGAGGTGGCTCGGCCACGAAGGCGCTGGCTTGCACGCAACCGCAAGAGCTCGCGGCGATGGCAGGTTATGGCGATGACTCGGGGTCAAACCTGTTGCAGCTCGGTGACGGCAGCTCAGAGGCGGAAGTGACTCAACAATGGCAGCAGGTGAATCACCGGCGGGTTGATGTAACGGAGATTGCGACGGCGGGGACGAGGCGACGGCTCCGCCATGATTCAGGCAACGACGGTTTTGGCATCCGGCAGCAGTTTTGCGAGGTCAGGACGGCCTAGAACGGACACGAAGCAGCCAAGGCAGGTTTTCCTTCTCCGAGTCGCGGTAGTTTTCGACGAATCCATCCCTGTCGACTCAGAGTGAGGCCGAGATAGCGACGGCAGGAGCCGGACGACTCGAAGGCGGACCCGCTGAGAGGAAGCGGTGCCACGTCGGTTTGCACGCTACGGGCAATTTGGAGGACAGGGCGGGTTCGACAGCGAGTTGAACTCTGAAGAAGATCCACACCCATTAACCTTCTCCTAATCGTCGTCTGTGTGGCACTGGAGATTGAACTTGTTAATCTGTCAGTCCTATCTGGTGTTGTAGTCTTTTTCCCAAATATGCATGCTCACGTGAAGCGGTTTCAACAAATATTATTTCTTATCTGGGCAGATTTGCCTCCTCAAAATTTGAGCTTTAATCATGAACAGTACGCAAGTACTTGATGGAGCAGCAACGAAGTAGTACTATTGCCTTCTCACGCCTGCGTTGATAAGGATTGATCTGACCCGGCCTACTGTAATTACAGAAAAATTCCTGTCGGCCTCAGCGGTACGCGTTTGTAACAGTAAACTTGGTCTTCTATTCGGATTCGACGGATCGCGTTGCATCGGTGACGCACTAGAAAACCCTTATTTTTCTTTGAACGCAAATCTGATAGATTGCAAGTGCAGACCCTTCCAATCCGGTTCTTCTTGATCCAGATTTTCATGAACTTCTTGAAATCCTGGGAAAGATCCCTCCAAGAACTCAACACCACCGTGCGCGAGCCCCACGGTGGGCGCCAACTGTCGTGGATTTGTCACGGCAGATGTCCTTAGTATCAGGACTTAGTCGCGAGGCCAACGCATCTATGTGGTAGCTTGAGAGGGGTTGAGTTGGACGAGAGACGCAGGGCGGATCAACACCTAAGACAAGGATTTAGACAGCTTCGGGCCCCGGGAAATATCATCCGGTAATAACCCTACATGCTGTTTGTGGCTAGGCTCATTATCATCATGAGAGAGACGCCGTAAACCGGCCCTTTGTGTCTAGCCCTAGAGATTGTTTTCTTGCTTGTTGCTTTTCCCTCTTTGGGGAGCCCTGCCCCTCCTTATATATGTTGAAGGGGCGGTTTACATGACTAGTCCTAGTTGGATTAGGATTATTCCATTACAAGTGGAGTCCTAGTCTTGCTTCCTTTGTAAGGGAATATTCCTTGTGCTTTCCTCATAAACCGGCCCACCATTAAACGTGAACCGGCCTTCTGGGCCATGGGCCTCGTCATCCATCTGACCCGCCCGCCGGGTTACTAATGAACTGCCAAGACCGGGCGGGTAGCCCGTGAACCGCCAAGCTCTGGGCGGGTTACCAGTGAGTCGTCCAGTCTGGCCGGGTTATACTTCAGGCCGGTTTACGCCACGGGGTATATCCCCGACAGACAAGAAGATGAAGATCCAACCCTGGGTGTAGCCTGCGTGGGAGGCAGCGACGGCAGCACGGGCATGGCATCGAGCTTACGCTAACGGACAGTCGCAGCTTGCAAGAGTAGCATGCGCAACGAGCAGGTACATCACATCCCTGATTATATCTAATTCAACTCTTCAATTTCTGTCCAATAGTTAAACCTGGCGGTGTTGTAAAACTGCTTGTATGTAGGGAATCTATGAGAAAATGAAACCAATTTATACTTATTTTATAACTCCCCCAATCAACACGGAACTGACTGAATCTGATGTGTCTAATCAAGTTTCCGGTGCAAACATACAAGCTCATGTTGTTCTTGAGCCTGAAGTGTCTAATGAACAGACTGCTAATGAAGGATTTGATGCAAACATTTTACATGCTCCTGGTGATGAACATATAGTGTCTAATGAGGGATTTAATGCAAGCATTTTGCAAGCTCATTGAAGGATTTAGTGTCTAATGATGATCTACTATGTTGAGAGAGATAGACATTTGCAGGCATTGATGACAAGCAAATTATAGTGCATTTTCATAGCTTGAGGAAACGTCGAGGCCATCTACCAGAAAGTCCCCGTATCATGACAACATAGCATAAATACTTTTCTAATCTGTTGTTTGAAACTATTGGCATACTTGTGTAGGATAGATATATTGATATGCAGTTTGCGCACTGGTTATATGTGCAATTACACTTCGATATTTTCAGCCAGAGAACGAATAATTCAAGCAGGTACAGACCATGTTTGTAGTCCTTGTACACCATGTTGCATTTTGTGTTTTTGGTGCTTGCATCATTTAGTGTTTATAATCTGCACTACTTTGGATCATTAGCTGGTTTTCAAAGTGCATGTAGCTTCACATTTCTCAAGTTATGTTGATTTCTGGAGTGCAAGTGCCTTCGTATTTTTAAGTTAAATGTTCGCCCCTGGTAACTTGAATTCGTGGATCAGCCACTGGACACAAATCATACACGAATGCCAGTACGAATTAAATGAAATGCAGGGACTTACGCTAGATCGTTGTACAGGCTCACTGCAGCTCTGCTTGCGCTTGGGATGTTCCATGTACAAGTCCATGTTACCACTTGCTTGGATGTGCAGGCCTTGTGCTCCTTGCATCCCCCTCTGCATTTTTGACACGGCGAATGGTTGATCAAATAAGAGGAATTGACCTTGATGTTGTACCGGAGGACAGATACTTACAAGGTTATACGGGTGTGCAGGATGTGTACCAGATCCCGTAGCGCCGTCATGCTTCGCTAAAATATGGATTTGCTTGTTTCAGATGATATCTCCAGAAGAAATAAGAGTTAAGGTCAGAGTTGCATAGGCGTGTAAGCTAAGAGAGCAGTGAAAGGATATCCAAACATCGTCGGAACAGTGCACAAGGGAGTGATGTGTGGATACCTAGTTCGGGCCGGCGTTTGGGCATGCTCACCTAGCTAGAGTGCGGGTCACTTCAGAGCCGTTGAGGGTGATGCGCTGGCGTTGGCTGGCCGCGCACGGATGCAGATCTTGAGTGGCAGCGGAGCGCTACGATGCGGTGGACGAGACCGTTGGTGAAGCCCCAACGGCCTCGGGGGGCGGAGGTGCGACGATGTGCTTGGTGAAGTAGCCCCGGTGAGCTGGGAGACGGCCTCGGTGAAGCGCACCTGATGCGGTGGAACTCGGTGTCTGTGAGGCACGTCGGTTGCGGCGGCCGACATTGTCGACCACCCGGTGCGGTGGACGAGGGCGTAGATGAGGTAGCTCCGGTGCGGTGGTGAAGCGCGGCCGTCGTCTTCATCGTCGTCGTCCGGCACAGAGGTGGGGAACGGTGGGGAAAGAGACGAGACGAGGGGTGATTCGAGGGTTGGCGGCGAATTAGGGATTTGAGCAATCTGGGCGCGGGAGGGGACGGTGGAGAAGAGAGATTTTGCAGGGCTGGAATTGGGGCCGCCAGATATTTCAATCCAAAACGTGGAAGCGCGAACTTATATTGTCATCATCCTTTTTTAGGGGGGGAGGGGGTGGGTGGCTGGGTGCTACGCGTCCGTCCGACACACGCGACCACCGCGACAGGACTATGCTCGGTGCCTTAAGGCACCTGCCTTTGTGTCCATGACATATGGGCCCAACAGGTGGCTGGCCCACATGTCAGTGACCCAAAGGCAGTTGCCTTTAAGGCACCGAAGCAGCGTCCACCCCGACACGACCCTGGTTTGCCTGGTGCGCCTACATTTGAGAATGCAAATGAATCTTCTTTCATTTGCAAACGAATCTGTATGTATTACCATGCCCGTGTTTTCCTTGCAATAATTAGTCATTCGAAAATAGATACTCCATCTGTTCACTTCTGTAAGTCGTTTCAGACATCTTAAAATGAACTGTTTTGCACATTGTCTGAAATGTCTTCAAGGTCTTATAAAAGTGAACAGAGGGAGTACTATAAATTAATTAATGAGGAGTTATTTGAAAAAAATTGAAATGGTACCTGTCGCGGAATTGTCACGTCAGATGTCCTTAGCGGAAGGACATAGTCGTGAGGCCAACGCATCTATGTGGTAGCTTGAGAGGGGTTGAGCGTAATCGAGAAATGCAACACAAGACGAGGATTTAGACAGCTTCGGGCCCCGGGAAACATCATCCGGTAACAACCCTACATTTTTTTTAGGCTAGATCTCATTATCATCACGAGGGAGTCGCCGTAAATCGGCTCTCCTCTAATTGTGTCTAGCCCTAGAGATTGTTGTTTGCTTCTCCCCCTTTGAGGAGCCCTGCCCCTCCTTATATATGTTGAAGGGGCGGGTTACATGTGGAGTCCAACTCGGACTTTAACTTAAACTATTTTGACTTCCCTTCCTGGGCTTCTTAACGTCTGCCGGTTTAACATTGTTTGCCGGTTTAACATCAGCCGGTTTACCGTCTGTCTTAGCCATCTATCTTGACTCTCTGTCTTAACTCTCCGCCGGTTTACCATCCGCCGGTTTACCAAGTCCCAGCCGGTTTACAACTCCAGCCAGGTCATACCGCGGGGTATATCCCCGACATTAGCCCCCAGTTTAATTTGGATTTATCCATGTTAAACTGATCTTGATTATCCTTAAGTCCTTGTCACTTCCTTCTTCTATAAAATCTGAGTCAATAGACCAGCTTCATAATCAATTTGCTGACATCGGTTTGTCATAGTGAAATATTGTGAAGAATAACTCCTTTGACTTCAGCTCCTAATGCTTAACAAAAATATTGGCCTTTGAAATACTCATTTGATCTTCAGTCGGTTTAAGAATGTAGAACTTCTCGGTTTGAGAATGTAGAACTGTGCCGGTTTAAGACTTGAACTTGCCGGTTTATCATTGTCGGTTTACAAATATTGATGGCACCAGGTCATAATTATAGTTAACATGAAGCTTGAAAATATACCTCTTATATGCCTATCACTTGTAGCCCCCAAGTCTTAAGAAGGTAGCATAGCAACAGCTTAAGACTTGCTTCAATATGAATATCACAATCTTGAAGAAATCCAGGTTGTTCATCAATCACTAGTCAGAATTGAGTATTCTACATATGTAGCCCCCAAGTGCCGGGTTGTCATGCTTGCAGCAACCTGGGACTTGAAATTGCCTTATTCTCATAAAAACTTCAACCAGTGTAGCCCCCAAGGGCCGGGTCATTATGCAATAATGAGCAGGGACTTTGTAAATATAATCTTGTAAACTTTGATCATCAACGTGTAGCCCCCAAGGGTCGTCTCAGTAAGATAATATTGAGCTGGGACTTTGATATATTCTTCAATAAAAATAACATCATATGATGTAACCCCCATCATGGGGCTTGAATTCACGTCCACAAGGTTAACAGCCTTGTGCTTTACCAACTAAGCAGTAGACCCTTCAATGTAATGGATAAAAAGCTTTATACCTTAAATTGTTGACAGAGGCAATTGGTAGCCCCCAAGGGCCGGCTCATTACCATGTGATGAGTCGGGTCTTCAATAAGGTGAGCAAAAAAATGACTTTGCATTAGCCTCCAAGTGTCATGGTGCATGCTTGCAGCAACATGAGACTTGTGTATTTAATGTAATTTCAACTGAAATAATGTAGCCTCCAAGTGCCGGGTCGTAAGCCTGCAGCAACTCGGGACTATTCCTTCAATTGTAGAATAAATCATATCTATTGATAATATGATAGCCATTTGTGCTAAAGCGACTTTGAAAACCTTAATCATAATACTGGTTATTAATAACCATAATAAAAATCCAGCCATGTTGGCTATTTGAATAATATACCCAATGATTTATAAGCGCATAATTCCAATGGCGCAATCTAAATATATACTGGCGACTTATAGTCCAAAGCCAGGTCGGGTCAATAAACACCGGATTATAAGTGATTATGTACTGACAACTTGTATTTGAAAGTCGAGCCGGATTAAAGAACACCGGGTTAATTTGATGACTGATAGTCATGCCGGTCAATAGACACCGGTTCAACATAAAATTTATCAAAAGAGAAAAATCTTGACAAAGGCAAATAAAACCGTGTAGTCGAGGCTTTTCAAGGGCTGCCAGGCCCAAATTCGAGGCTTTTCATGGGCTGCCAGGCCGCTGAGTTAAACCATTTGACAAAGCCTTTTAAGATGGGCCTCCAACTAACCAATCGTCGTTTTAACTTTGACAAGTTCAGGGTCTCAATGAGAGTAACTGTCAAACGTTCGGCGGGTCATGCCAGGATTACATGGATAGGAGTGGCTTACTTGATGAAGGCAGGTTAACCCGGGGTTTTAGATGAATACACCAGGCTTCCAAGCCGTGGGTCGATACCCAATTACAAGGGTCCTTTCAAGCTCTTTGTTACTTTACACAAAGAGTCCCCAAGTAACTTTGTGAGCTGTGCTCAATGGGTGCCTATGTTTGAGCTGTGTTGTGCAACATACTCTCTTTGGCCCCTTATGATATATTGGCTTGATAGCCGGATTACGTAAATAACCAAAGCTGTGCTCTTATGATAATATTGGCTTGATAGCCGGATCAAGAGGTGTAGCTATGGTTCAAATACGACCAAGCCCCCAAATGATACTGTGAGCTGTTCTCAAGGGGTACCTATGTTTGAGCTATGTTGTGCAGCAGACTCTCTTTGGTACCTTTAATTTTTCCTTGAGCCGGATTTAAACCAGATATTGAGAGCTTCAGCGCTTTGTGGGAGACAGATTTCCCTTGAACCGGTTTTTGAACCGGAATCCTTCTTTTTAAGCCGGAAATTTCTGACGGCCTTTAAATATTCGCCAATAAGGCAGTAGCCTCTGGGGCCGGGTTATTTTTCCCTCCAATGATCCGGAGTTCTTGAATTCATTGAAACCGGCCAATTCTGTCGAGTCACGCCATTGTAGCCCCCGAGTCTCAAGACGAATCGAGGAGTTGGCTTGAGATTCTTCATACTTGGCCGTGATATAAACCGGCATGAGTTAATCAATGGCTCAGTAATATAACTTGTCCTGCACTGGAGAACTTGCAAGCCAGAGTAATTGCTCTTTTAAAGAAAGCAATATGTAAATAAAAATATACTGAATGGATTTCACCTGATACATCAGGCCAATAGTCATCCGCCACGGAGTTGATGATCATGACGAGTGAGTCGGCCGCGGGAGTAGACAGATGAGTGAGCCGCGGCGTT